>NC_087069.1:27280734-27314734 GCF_963678635.1 Symsagittifera roscoffensis
GTTAAAGCTGATAGTGTAGTGTTTATCTGTTTTCTTTCTGTTTTGAATGAAGAATGGCCTGAAGAAATCTACTCCTGTGGTGATGAAAGGGTAGTGAGTGTTCTCCTGTGGAAATCTTGAGCTTGGTAGGGGTGCCATTTTCGGCTGGAGGTTTTGTGCGTCGAACCATCTGCATATGAAACATTTAAAACGAACACTGCGTAGAGCCAGTCGTACACCAATAAAGTAGTAGCGTTGCTGTATGAAGGATTTGACAAACTCTGATCCTTGATGTACAAAAATATGGTGTGCGTGTTCAATGTACAATTTTATTGTTGCATTTTTCGCATCCAATATTATCGGAAACCTTGTCGCTTCTTTCATACAAGATGCAAACTCAAGACGACCTCGAGCTGTTAGAACTGTCTTTTGATCCAAAAAGGGATTCAATTGAACCAATTTGTCTTTATTGTCAATTTTGCTTTTGTTTTCTAATTTTTTGATATTATTAGGAAACGACTGAGCCTGACAAATTTTGATTGCGTATAGTTTGGCTTTTTCAACATCTGAGGTGTTGCATAAAATTTGTTCATTTTCATCACTGGAGGATGGGTTTTGATTGGTTTTTCTGTTGAGAATCCTAATTTGTAGTTTGGAAATAAAATTCATGACTGTGGTAAGAGTTAAAATCAGCTTGTTCCATGTAGAAAATTGTCTAATGTCGAAAATTGGCTCATTTAGAGACAATTTTTTATGCTTGGTCTGTCTTTGAAAACCCGCAGCAACCACAGTTGTTGCAAGCAAAGTTTTATCGTGCCAAAGATACTTAGGTTGTTTCAATAAGGCTGGAGGTGTAAGCCATTTCTCATTAATTTCCCTGGGTTCAAGACCTCGAGTACCGTGATCTGCAGGATTCAGAGTAGTTGGAATGTGATGCCATTGTAGTTGATGATCCATTGTTGAAATTTCAGTCAGTCGATTTGCCACAAGTGTTTTTTGCTGTTTCGTTAATTTTATCCAATCAAGTACTACCTGACTGTCTGTCCAGACATGTAAAACAGCTGATCTGTTGAGATGAAGTTCTTTGGACGCAAATGACAAAAGACGTGCTCCAATTGTTGCAGCTTCTAATTCAAGTTTTGGTACACTCAGTTGTTTAATAGGCGCAACCTTGCTTTTGCCAATCAAAAACTTACATTCAATGGTTGTTTCGTCTAAGTTATGCGTTCGCAAGAACAGGACTGCGGCCATATCGATGAGTGAAGCGTCAGTAATTGCGTGTATTTCCAAACTCCACGATTTATTGCTTTGATTTGAAAACAAAATTCTTGGCAAAGTTATTTTTTCCATCCTGAGAAAAGAATCCAGGAACTTCTGTAGCTTGTGTTGATGGTCAGTAGGTATCTGATTATCCCATTTCAAACCTAGCCTCCAAATCTGCTGCAGTAGAGCCTTCAAACGAATTGCTACTGGTGCTATAATTCCTAGAGGGTCGAAAATAGACAAAAAAATAAGCTGAAGAGTTTCCGTTGAGTATAATTATCAGCCAGAGTAGGAAAGTTTTGAAGGGGACAACAAAAAACTCATCACTGTCAATTTTCCAGTTTTGTCCAAGAACACGAGTTGAAGTTTTTATCTCGTTGTGGTCTTCGCAAGGAATATGTTGCAGGGCGAGCATGTTGTTAGATAAGAACTTTGTGAGACGAAAATCACCTTGTTTTAAAGACTCCCTGTTTTCTCTTGAAATGCATTGTGCTTCACCTAACGTCGGTACTGAGGCAATGTAGTCATCCTTATAAAAACTCTTTAGAATTGCATCATAAGCCAGAGGAAACGAGTCTTTGTTGTCCAAAGCGCATTTTTGTAATGCATAAACAGCGCAGAGTGGGGAACATGTGGCTCCAAATATTAACCGCCTGTATTCATACTGATAACTTTTCCGTTATAGCTCCAGAGAAAACGCAAGGCTGGCCTTTCTTCTTCACGAATACTTTTTTGCATAAACATCCCTTCAATATCGGCAAGAAGACCGATAGAATGTTTGCAGAAGTGCAGCAGAATCCCTGTCAGATTTGCAAGTAGATCTGGACCTGTGAGGAGATTGTTGTTAAGTGATTGGCCTTTAAAAAGAGATGCGGCGTTGGCTACTCTTCTGATTTTTGTTGGTTTATTTGGGGTTTGCACTGGGTGATGTGGTAGATACCAAATTCGCGAGGGTTTTATTATTTTCTTTTCTACAGGTCGCACGTGTTTCTTTTCGAGGTCATTTACGAGAGTTGCTTCGTATAAATTTTGTAGATCGTTGTTTTTAGCAAGTCGGCGATCAAGTGATTTTAGTTGATTACGGGCTATGTAGTAGTTATTCTGCAATTGAGTCTCAATCTTCCACGGTAAACCAATTCCATACCTTTCTCCCGTGTGATGTATTGTGTTTTCAAGGATCCGAATTGCCGCCAAATTGTTTTCGGTATAAAACTCCTTTTCTGTTGTTTTTTGTCCAGTTTCTTCAATTTTCCAGAATTGGTGAACTAAGTAGTCCAATGGTTTCTCAACAGATTCATTTGAATTTCTTGTAACGTGGAAAACAAATCCCGAAGTTTGTCTGTTGCGCACTTTATTCAACCGTGTGGGAGCAATTGTTTGGTGATATTCTCCTGCAATTGTCCAGCCCAGTCGAGTTTGTATTCCGTGTGGTCGTCAATCATTTCCTTCTATTACTTGAAAGGGGGGTGGTATAAGAAAACGTATTAACGCCAAGTAGCGCTCCAATTCTTCCGCCAGCAATATTGGGAAATTTTAATCTAAAACCCTTGAAACCCTAAATTTTTTTAGTCTAAAACCTTTGAAACCCTGACAGATTTCATTCAGATGAGCAACATCTGCAGGAGGTATATTCCAAAATGGCGTTTTATAAACATTACGAATTGGAAACGTTTGTCCCGTTTGTTTGTACGGTGCTAAATTAACGATGTTGTCTAGTTTTGCAACCGGCATCTCATGGTTGATATTTATATATTGTAAAGACATGTTTGATGTTTCTGATGATGAGATTTCCAAGAAGTCTGCAATTTGATCAAGTATGAAAGTAAATTGGCTGCCAGGGTCAATGAGAGCGTAGGTGTCACACACTTTACCATTATTGACGAACGACACTGGGATCAGCTGTAATTGTTCGAACCAAATGTTGGGTAACCGTTCAAATGTTGCTTTCTCTGAAGCAGTAAACCCTCCTTTTTTTTAAAATGAACTTCACTGTTCGCTTGCTTTTTTGTTGGTATGTGTTTTTGTCAATGCTATGCGACTGGCCATACCTGCTAGAGGTTGCGGTTGTAAACTCCTTATCATCTTCGTTTTTTCCTCAGACGACTGCTGCATATGATGCACTGTTTTTGCTTGTAAATCGAGATGGATCATGAAGTGAAGTATGATGGAATCCTCTACATTGTTGACATCTTCTCTCTGAAGTGCAATTGTTTCTTGAATGACGAGAACTTAAGCAATTTATGCAGAGCTCATGCTGTTTTACAACAACAATTGAAGCACTTTTTGGAAAGATATTGGAATTTGGTTATTGTATTGATGTCAGACCCCATTTTAGCGTTTTGCTTACTTCCCAAAGACGTTTGATTTTGTGTCTTAAGTTCCTGATCTTTGACCTGATAAAGAAGAGGTTCTTTTTTCAACCAAAATTTATTTTTTTAAGTCCCATAATTCTTTTTATTTTTATCCCTTCTTTATCAAATTCTGCAAAATCAATCTTCGGGTAAGTTTATACGTTTTATAGATATTAATCCACACTATAACGCGAGCGGTGAAACTTGAACTGCCAACGTCAAGGGAAAACAATCACCAACAAGAACTTAATTACATTCCCTTTTCCATACAGTGCTCGAAAAATTATCAATTTTAAAAACATGCGTGCACGAAAAGGCAAGAGTTTAACCCCTTTTTTATCATACCCATGACTATCCACTACCTGGTGCTTTTTATTATCCCCATGACTATCCACTACCTGGTTGTTCAATTCCGAAGTTCTTTGAAACTGTTCAACCGAGTGACTTTGAGCAAACGGGTTCCGATTCGCTTTTATGACAGTAGGGGGAGATGTATACAGCTTTAAATTTTTCTGATGAGTTAGATGGAAATTATATTACTTTGAAGTTGATGTTTGTATAACGTTTCCTGGTTGCTGACGATTGGAATAAGCAAATGAAGATTACAGCGAAAATTTTTCGAGGAGATTTGCATGGAATGCTGGAGCTGAAAACTGAAACGAGTCATGGCTTTGATTCAAATGTAAATTGGCTGGCGATGCTTGTTGTACTGATGTTAGTAGTAATTGATTCGTTGACTGAGAAGTTCGTTCATATCCTGTAAACCTTTTTTGTTCCAAGCTTTCTTCTCTTGACTGAGAAGTTAGAGAGTTCAATTCTCTAGACAATGATTCGTTTGCAGAGTGGTTCAAGGATATTTGCGGTACGTCGGTGGTTGAGTGTTGGTGAAGTAGCATGTCGTTCTGTAAGTTAATTGGCTCTTCATCAGATGAATTGTTCACGCGGTTGCTAGAGGGCTGAGTGAAGTGATTTTCGGCATATGTGTCCTTGACGAAGGGGTTTTGCCCGGATACAGGCGTCGATTTGTTTACGTTCAATGTATTAGAACCAGAAGAGCTGGTTAAGTCTTCGCGTAAAGTGTTGATTTTGTTGGTTAGCTCTAAAAGTTGTCGTGAAAGACATGCACATATCTCCATAGCGTCGTCGTTGTCTTCCGAAGATCCATTTGCGAACACTTCGGTTGCTTTTACCTTCATTTGTTCTAATCGGTCTTCTGTTTTCTGCGCCAAAGTCTTCAAAGAATTAATATGGGTCCCTTTTTTATCTGTGACTGTAAGAACTCCATAGACCGCCTGTTTCAATTCTAGCCAGCCTGAATTTACTGGAGGCATTTTTTGCAGTTATTGTCGACGTCGACGATTTGTTGGTATTGGTATCGTCCATAGTTGTTGAGAGCCGTGGATAAGGAGGGCGCTTGTTCCGTTTCGGACGTTTTTTTGCCTCTTATTCAGTTTACTTCAAATTAAAGTTAGAAAAAAAACTTCGAATGTTTTTTTTCAGTTTTTGTTTCAATTTATTTTTGTTAAAATGTTTGCTTTTGTTTCCAAAATATTTAAATGTTTTTGAGGAATAAAAAAACGTTTTTTTTGGTAAACTCGAATTTAAATGATTTTTTTTTGTAGTTGTTTTCGTGTTTTGGTAATTAACAGGCTACACTCAAAGAAAGGATGCAAAGGGACGACAATTTTCCAGAGACAACGAGAGGAAAACGCATCTACACACAAACACAATTTAAAACGAGGTAAAGGAAGGACAATTATATTCACATAAAGACAAGAGACACCCAAACAACATGCTCAACAACTCATTCACCATCTTTTATTGTAAAAATAATATTCGTCTTTTTTTAAACAAAAGTAAAAGTTCGTCAGATGTTTAATTAGAATGTACAGAAAAAATGCAAACAGGAAAGTTTGAAACAGGAATTTCTTTTTTTTAACGAAATGATAAAATGCCGAAAAATAACTATCATTTGGAAAAGAGGATTTTCGGAGTTTTCAACAAAATGAATACATGAGATGCAAGATCCCGTTTACGGAAAAACAAAAAGTCGCGATCGCGTCGGTTCAAATTGGGCTTCTTTTTTACTCAGATGCGCTCGAAATAACTTGGTTTTCCTTGGTTAGGTGGAGAGCAAGTCTGAAAGGAAAACATCTAAGAAAACTGATAAATATTACAGGTTTTGTTATAAAAACAAGTTTTGTTTTGCTCTCAAACTGGCTCTCGTCAGAGTAGTTACACGCAAATTTGTTCGCTCAACTCGGGGTTACAAATCAATATCAATGTACAAGTAAACATATATTGATTAACGCAAATATTGATTCTTTTATGAAGACATGTACATTTTGTCAGATCTTTTCTCTTCTTCCTTTTTTCTTCGATGTCAAAAATTATTTCTCAGTTCTCTGTTTTTTCTATGTCTTCTGTTGTTGAATTCGTGACATGCAGCTGTTGAATATATTTTCCAAAAGTGCGCAGTCGGTTGTGCAGTTTCGTCTTCACAGATTATTTTCAAGGGTCAAGCGGAAAAATCTGGTGTGCCAGTCTGAGGAAAATACCGGGTGAGATCAGGGATCAGGTGTATTGAAAGGGCGTGTTTTTGTTTTATTGTTATTTGAGATATCATAGTGAAAAAAAGAGAACTTTTCAAACTTTTCAATGGTATGTTACAAATAGCAGTGACTTTCAGAATCAATTTTTGACTTATTCGATGATTTATCATAGTGCGGGAAAGTTGCTTCAGCAACAGCGGTGAAGCTGTGACTCGGAACAGTGTAACCTTAGTGGTTATTGGTATTACCGTGCTTGCATTGCCTGCAGCGTTCAACAAGCTAGAGCGTTACGACCAGGTTCTTGCCATTGTGGTTGCCACAGTCGTTAGAAAGACGTAAAGGAGGACCCTGCAAAAATCTTTTTCCACTACATGGACGATATTCTTCGGCCAGTTAAGCTTGATAAAATCAAAGACTTGCTTTCCAAGTACAACGGCTTGCAAAACAACTTGGATTTAACCTTGGAAGAAAAGAGCACCGCTGAGCTTCCTTTTCTCGACACAATGGAAGGAATGGTGCACCGCAGCAAACCACGCAACCTCTAATTAAGAGAAATTCCCTGAAGGACTCGACTAAGCCAAACGTATCCTCGAGAGTAACCAATACCCTTCAGTTTTTTTATAATCCCCTCATACGCAAAGCGTTGGACAACGTTCGCGGTCACCACAACTGGCCTCCAACATTTGTTTTCATTGCTTCACAGCAAAGCCAACCACAGAATCTCCTCGTGGTTCAGTATTTGGGTCTTGCTTCCGATAAACTGCTGAAAAAAGTGAAGTCCATTAGCAGCAAGATCAGCATTGTCTTCACTACCAGGAAATTGAAGTCATTTTTATCTTCTCTGGAAGAACGCATTCCGGACGAGCTGAGAAGCCGTGTAGTTTATTGATTAGAGTGTTCAAGCTGCAAAGCTTGTTATATCGGAAATATCGCCCGACATTCGACTACGCGCATCACTGAGCACGCTCGGAGAAGTTCCGCTGTCGGACAGCATCTGTTGGAATGCAACTCTGATCATCAAACTAGCAACTTGGATTTCTAGTGCTAAAGGGTTTTCAAACTAGCCACCCTGGAGTCTCTTTACATATAGAAACTCAAACCATTGTTTAACACCAAACAGGAGTACCGTTACGGGCGCCGCCGTCTGACAAAACAGTTTTAAATTGTTTCATAGTGACACTCGTCATTGCCGGTTTAGTATTTTTGTTATTGTATGTAATTTCTGACAAACCTATCATTTTTGTTTTGTACTGTTCTTAGACCGATGATGGAGTGAAAGTCGAAAAAGTTTTCGAATAGATCATTAACATTGATCTCTGTTTTTTCTACTATCATATCAGATCGATCTTTTTGACTCTTTTTGAACTCCGGTTTATTCCTTAATTAACTCCGGATTTTAGTTTTCTCAATCTGGTTGGCTGGGTTACCAACCATCTGACTATTTTTACTTCTATCCTTGTTAAATTTCACTTTTCCATATCTGGAACACTGCTAGTAATTTGACTGGAATATGTGATGTAGATTACTTCTGACAGTAATCTTGATTACTTTGATGATTTCACCCTTCTGATTGTCTTTTAAAAAGGAACAAACTTCCTGCGTCGTTTGATAAAAAAACTGAATGAAGAAACGGCTTGCCACCAAAGCATCTTCTCCGAGAACGAAAAAACTTTGAAACAATAAAATAAAATTTTTTCGCTGGTCTGTAGGCAGTTTGTTGATTTGCTTTAATGACAATCACCATTACTGCAGTAAAATCCTGGTGTTTTTATCACTATTGTGTGTCTGAAAATTACGCCTGAGGTAATGTTGTTAAGAATTGAATTAAAAAATTTTGGTTATTTTAAAAGAAAATGTGTTCTCAGAGAATTGATTGATCAATGTAACAGAAAATGACACATTGATGAAAAGCTTATAGTATCACGCGAATCAATCAGTGAAAATGCTTGAAAGCAGACGTATGGATTTGAATATTTACGAGCAGTTCAATATTTTTATTTGCTGTTTACACGGTTAAGTTTTTTTTTGCATTTTTTCTTTCTTTTTTTTAATGATTTTTTTTTTCAAAGTTTCAAAGCAATAACGGCTTATCTTATAGCGGGGTTTTCTCTACACCACAACTATCACAAAAATGACATTCACTCCCGGCCTCTTGCTTATCTCAAAGATATCCCAAATAAATGTTTTCGCTTTTTTGGTGCTTTTTCAAATTTCAAAACAATAACTATATGTACAAATTGATCAAAGGTCAAAAAAAGTGTGATGTATGCCTTTAATTTAAAATTGCAAAATAAATGTTTGATAGTACTGTAAAAATTGTAATTTGTTTCTCCTGATGATGCACAAAATGTGCGAAAACGTTTAAAATAACATTTTAAAAGTCTTCGAAAAGTGAAACTTTACGAGAATCGAAACATGGCAAATATTACATAAATTATGTAATAACTATTATATAACTATTTTTTTAAACTCAGCTTATTGTTTGTGAGAGTTTTTAACTTTTTAAATTTTACAGTTTTGATTCGAGGCTAATTTCATGCAAAATGTAAGTTATTTCAATGTTTTTCGTTCAGCGAAAGTTTTTCGATCCTAGAACTCTAGTTTCAGTGTCAGCTCCCTAATTCTGAACTCACGCGCGTGTTAATTGCCGGCCTCTGTTTCCTATTGTGAAGCGCCTCTATGCTTGTAATTTAATGCTGCTGGCGGTCTGGTCGATTATTTTTCAATTAAATTATGATGTACCGTAATGCTTATTCCACACTGCTTTATATACTGTCCAGTTGGAGCATCCTCTTTTCGTTGTTACTCAATGCTTGTAGTAAAATCGCATACTTTTAGCTACTGTTTGATTGTGGTTCCTCAGATATTGAACCACCAAGATGGGCTGTGAGTCGCTACTATAAACACATGGCTTCCCTTTCTCAGCCATCTTCTTTTTGTTTTGCCTTCCTCCATGATATTTTAAAGGTTTGCCATGCAACACGAGACGACCAACTTTCTGGATAATGGTCGTCTAACCCATTGTTAGGGTTAACTTCTAATGTTTCATCTAATTTCTCCAATGTTGACGTACTGGAGAAAACACAGGTGAACATTTCCTTTGATCACCCTTTTTTTGTACCGAAGGGGGTGCAACACTTAAAATGTAATATGGTATCTGTATCTGTTGTCTCCGTTACCATCAAGAGTTAACTTTCCTGTTTTTTATAATTAAATGGTAAATATAAAAATTCCAGCTTTCCAGATGTGTTCGATGTCTCGATTGTGAACCATAAAGTTTGATGTAGTAACCTTGCTGCCCGCAGCACCACTACAAGATCATAATTCACTGTTTTCACTATACCAAAATTGTAAAGGATTAAGTGTTCCGCTTGCTGCACTGACTTATTTTTCTCACTTATCGCGATGGAATTTTCACAGTACCAGACTGTTTCACCTATGTTTTGGTACTCATTATCTTAACCGTCAAAGCATTTTACCTAAGAACGGTTCAATGAGCTTTTGCGTTCTACATATTTTGACCTATGTGACTTCATTATTGCACTCGGGACATATTCCATTAGAATCTTTTTAGGGCATAATTGATTCAGGAAAACCCCTCGTTTGTGTAGTTTTGTACTGTTTCAGCCAACAGTTTGCTGAAATTGGAGTAGGACATGCCCTCATCAACAAAAAACATTTTTATGAACGTACCATGTTTCGATGCACTTGAAATAGACTTGAGTAACTGCCATGTTCATTTGTCTTTTAACGGTTTTCCTAGCAACTGATGTTGTTTCATCTTTCTTATACAACTTTTTATGTCTTCTGATGTCTATAGCTTCTTATCACTTTTTCATTGGGCTCAAAACTAAAGCTCTCTAAGTTTTCCCTCGCTTCTATTTAGTTCTTCTCCCCAAAGACAACATATATGAAGAAGAATTTGCAGTTTCTTCAAGATAGGGGATCATGTATAGAGAAGAAGAGGTTGTGATATGGTAAGCTATCATCAAAAACTCGAGCAGCAGTCTCAGATCAATCAAATATCAACCAGACAGCCCTGAAGATAATTCTAACTTTCTGAGGTTGAAAAATCGCAAATCAGGGAGATAGTGTAATACTGCTGGGCGAACGGGCATTTTGGTCATTCTCTTGTCCAAGTATATCCGATCAAAGAGGAAGAAGAAGCAGTAGCCAAAGCTGGGGAAAGAGTATCTGGAGTTCCATCAGTTTTTTGCCTTAAGGTAGAATCGCTCCAACTGGTAGTGGAGAACCAAACCAAGCTTGCAGTGACTGATTTAAATCATAATCAAAGAAGAAGCTACTAGTAAAACGGTAGGAGAGGGAGCAAATGAATGGTACTTCATCGAAGGTAAAAGGTTTCTTTGTTTGCTTCTGGCTTTCTGCTTCATGAGGTTGGTTCCTCGTGGCCTGCAGAGTGTTGAATTTATTACTTCTCTCTCTCTCCCGCCATTTACAATGGATACTACAGAGTGAATTTAGATGGAAATATTTCTTATACCATCTTAACTAATATCAAAAAAGAAATGATTTTTTTATAGAAAAAAAGTAGTGAGAAAATGATTAGAAAACATTATAATACCATTTTTTCGGGTTCCCGGTGTTGGAAAAGGATTTAGTACGAACTGAGATAAAAGAGGCAAAATAATGTAGACAAAAGGGGTAGCACAAAAGGGGTTGACGGAAAAATTTGGGCTTCAGTTTTGCAGTTCCAAGAGACAAAAAGAGCCGAAGTATAGTGAATGAAAGCCTGAACAGTCATAAGAATAAACTCTCAAAAAGACAAAGTAGGGCCGGGCCGTTCTAACTAAGTGTAATTTCCCTTTGAGTAGAGCCGTTGAAGATTATGTTAGGTCGATAATAATTTAAGGGGGGGATTCATTTACCATAATTAATGCAAAAAAGTTTGGTTCAATGACCCAAACAATTGTTTTGAGTTAAAGTTAACATTAAAATTTTCTAAGTTTTGGCAGATTTCGATTTTTGTGTCCCAACTGAAAAGCCAGAAGAAAATAGAAAAATCGTTGTGTGGGATTGAAGCTGCAGCCAAAGCGTATAATAATAAGTGAAACAACGCTTTTAAGCAGTATCATTTGATAAACGGGTTCGATTAAGTACAGTGGGAAAAAACTATGCAAATCCAAACTAAAAGATTTGAACGTTACGGTCAAACCAAATTTCGTGTTTTGAAAAAAAAAACTGATGTTTTGTTGGTGTTTAACTTTGAGAAACACGCTAAAAAGAGCTGTTGAATCTGAAAAGTAACAAAAAAAGGCCAAAGCTGAGCTGAACATCTATACAAAAAACGAGGTCATCAGGTAGTCAACTGGCTCATGTCAAGGGTATAGCAAAAGTACCCAAGAAGAAATTACTACTGAGCGTGATTCTACCTGGGAGTTCAATTGACAACTTGAGCAAAATGTTGGCCCTTTTGTTGCTAAAAAACGAGTAAACATAGATTCAAACAGACGAGAACAAATCAAAATTGTGAAAAAACTGATTTTGACTCCGATGAGAACAAAAGTTCTTCACAAAAAAATCGTACTCTTCTATTCCAATTTGTTGCTGAAAAATGAGTAAACATAGATTCAAACAGACGAGAATAAATCAAAATTGTGAGAAAACTTATTTTGACTCCGATGAGAACAAATTTTTTTCAAAAAAAAAACTTGTACTCTTCTATTCCAATCAAAGAAGCTATCTACAAAAGCTTCAATTAAATATGAACTCGGTTGACCATGAAAAGGTTGCTTTGTCTAGCTGTAGGCTAAGTTGATTTCAAGTTGAAGGATATTTGACAGACGCAGAACGTTGGTCTTGCTAAAGAATCTTCTTTTGAAACCATACTGACAAAATATGCTTCAAAAAATCTAAACCTGTTTTCAAAAAAGAATTCTGAAGATGGTTTCATCAAAAATAAAGTATTTTTCAGTAAATCGCTAAAACTGTTTGATTTGGCTCGTCATGAGTTGCGTTGAGATCAAACACAGGGGGAGAAGAGAATCTTTCTGAAATATGGAGTTGATGTTGTGAGAGTTGTGAAAGGACACATTTGACACGGAAGAATAGTGATAGTGAGAACTGTCACCCTGAAGATTTGTTAAAGGATAGCACTTTACATCAATTTAGAAGCACTTAACGATAAGCGATGATCAGGGAGTCAACACCTAATTTATAGTCCCAAAATTGTCTATTTTGGCTGCAGCAAAAATAAAATGATAAATTTTGAAAACAATGGACTTACTCTTGAACGGAAAATGATTGAAATTGAGTAAGAAAAAAATGAATAAAACAAAAGAATTGTTAGCTGTTTCAAGAAATTTAGATTAGACGTTTCAATCAACATGTAGGTTTGGCTAAACTTTGAAGGTTGAATCAATTTTTTGTATATTGAAAAACCTGAAGAAATTTTTGCAATACCATTTTGTAAAATTCTACTTTTTTTCAACCTGATGGTGCAGATAGGTACAGAAAATGATCTCATGATCAAGTGATATTCCATACAAATACTGATCTTTCAAAACACGAGTTTTCTGTAAAACTGAGAAAATCTCGCAAAGCTGAAGGGTTGTTTAGTCCCCCATGCCACTCAATTAGTTCATGTTCATCCGCTTACAGAAATTTGACTATCATTTCACAATTGCGAAAAAAAAAATTTTCGCCCAAAAAGTTTTTTTACCGAATAAAGTTCCAAATCGTTTTGATTGACTTTTTTTAGTACTATCGTTTCGCTAATGTTTATAAAGTTTTACAATCATTTTAATTTGACATGTGTTGAGCACAAAATTAGTTTTTGCGTCTTTCTTTCTTTTTTTCACAATTTCGCTGAATTCGCCACGGAAAATAGCTAGTGTTATTTACGTGTTTTCGAAATCGGAAGGCGTCAAAAGCATTGCCAGAAGCAAAATATTTAGATGTTTAGGAGCCGAAGCTGCATTGTGTTCTGTTGTATGTGTGAAAAATTGGTAAATTTTCAAAAAATCAAGTGTTTGGAAGGTTTCAGTTAAACAACTTTTCCAAGTAAAAATTATATATGGTTTACACTATGAACAATCAATTAGTATTATAACAAATACTTTTTTGTTTTTGCCTATAAAAAATGAAAATTTTTTCCTTTGCATTTCTTTCTTAGTTGCCACTGATGCATCCTCATCGAATATAAAAATCATGATTTTAAGCAGACTGACCTTTCTTGGAAACAAGTGCTAGACTATCTTGCCTAGCATCAAGAAATTATGGATTTTTTTCCCGAGAATATTTGGACCCCAGTTTTGCAGTTGCTTATACAAATGAACAGTAGGAGCAGAATAATTGTGAATGAAGCCCAAAAAACTAATGTAATGAAGTCGCAGAAAGAAAAAGTAGACCATTGAAAGAGGATTTTCGGAGTTTTCAACAAAATGAATACATGAGATGCAAGATCCCGTTTACGGAAAAACAAAAAGTCGCGATCGCGTCGGTTCAAATTGGGCTTCTTTTTTACTCAGATGCGCTCGAAATAACTTGGTTTTCCTTGGTTAGGTGGAGAGCAAGTCTGAAAGGAAAACATCTAAGAAAACTGATAAATATTACAGGTTTTGTTATAAAAACAAGTTTTGTTTTGCTCTCAAACTGGCTCTCGTCAGAGTAGTTACACGCAAATTTGTTCGCTCAACTCGGGGTTACAAATCAATATCAATGTACAAGTAAACATATATTGATTAACGCAAATATTGATTCTTTTATGAAGACATGTACATTTTGTCAGATCTTTTCTCTTCTTCCTTTTTTCTTCGATGTCAAAAATTATTTCTCAGTTCTCTGTTTTTTCTATGTCTTCTGTTGTTGAATTCGTGACATGCAGCTGTTGAATATATTTTCCAAAAGTGCGCAGTCGGTTGTGCAGTTTCGTCTTCACAGATTATTTTCAAGGGTCAAGCGGAAAAATCTGGTGTGCCAGTCTGAGGAAAATACCGGGTGAGATCAGGGATCAGGTGTATTGAAAGGGCGTGTTTTTGTTTTATTGTTATTTGAGATATCATAGTGAAAAAAAGAGAACTTTTCAAACTTTTCAATGGTATGTTACAAATAGCAGTGACTTTCAGAATCAATTTTTGACTTATTCGATGATTTATCATAGTGCGGGAAAGTTGCTTCAGCAACAGCGGTGAAGCTGTGACTCGGAACAGTGTAACCTTAGTGGTTATTGGTATTACCGTGCTTGCATTGCCTGCAGCGTTCAACAAGCTAGAGCGTTACGACCAGGTTCTTGCCATTGTGGTTGCCACAGTCGTTAGAAAGACGTAAAGGAGGACCCTGCAAAAATCTTTTTCCACTACATGGACGATATTCTTCGGCCAGTTAAGCTTGATAAAATCAAAGACTTGCTTTCCAAGTACAACGGCTTGCAAAACAACTTGGATTTAACCTTGGAAGAAAAGAGCACCGCTGAGCTTCCTTTTCTCGACACAATGGAAGGAATGGTGCACCGCAGCAAACCACGCAACCTCTAATTAAGAGAAATTCCCTGAAGGACTCGACTAAGCCAAACGTATCCTCGAGAGTAACCAATACCCTTCAGTTTTTTTATAATCCCCTCATACGCAAAGCGTTGGACAACGTTCGCGGTCACCACAACTGGCCTCCAACATTTGTTTTCATTGCTTCACAGCAAAGCCAACCACAGAATCTCCTCGTGGTTCAGTATTTGGGTCTTGCTTCCGATAAACTGCTGAAAAAAGTGAAGTCCATTAGCAGCAAGATCAGCATTGTCTTCACTACCAGGAAATTGAAGTCATTTTTATCTTCTCTGGAAGAACGCATTCCGGACGAGCTGAGAAGCCGTGTAGTTTATTGATTAGAGTGTTCAAGCTGCAAAGCTTGTTATATCGGAAATATCGCCCGACATTCGACTACGCGCATCACTGAGCACGCTCGGAGAAGTTCCGCTGTCGGACAGCATCTGTTGGAATGCAACTCTGATCATCAAACTAGCAACTTGGATTTCTAGTGCTAAAGGGTTTTCAAACTAGCCACCCTGGAGTCTCTTTACATATAGAAACTCAAACCATTGTTTAACACCAAACAGGAGTACCGTTACGGGCGCCGCCGTCTGACAAAACAGTTTTAAATTGTTTCATAGTGACACTCGTCATTGCCGGTTTAGTATTTTTGTTATTGTATGTAATTTCTGACAAACCTATCATTTTTGTTTTGTACTGTTCTTAGACCGATGATGGAGTGAAAGTCGAAAAAGTTTTCGAATAGATCATTAACATTGATCTCTGTTTTTTCTACTATCATATCAGATCGATCTTTTTGACTCTTTTTGAACTCCGGTTTATTCCTTAATTAACTCCGGATTTTAGTTTTCTCAATCTGGTTGGCTGGGTTACCAACCATCTGACTATTTTTACTTCTATCCTTGTTAAATTTCACTTTTCCATATCTGGAACACTGCTAGTAATTTGACTGGAATATGTGATGTAGATTACTTCTGACAGTAATCTTGATTACTTTGATGATTTCACCCTTCTGATTGTCTTTTAAAAAGGAACAAACTTCCTGCGTCGTTTGATAAAAAAACTGAATGAAGAAACGGCTTGCCACCAAAGCATCTTCTCCGAGAACGAAAAAACTTTGAAACAATAAAATAAAATTTTTTCGCTGGTCTGTAGGCAGTTTGTTGATTTGCTTTAATGACAATCACCATTACTGCAGTAAAATCCTGGTGTTTTTATCACTATTGTGTGTCTGAAAATTACGCCTGAGGTAATGTTGTTAAGAATTGAATTAAAAAATTTTGGTTATTTTAAAAGAAAATGTGTTCTCAGAGAATTGATTGATCAATGTAACAGAAAATGACACATTGATGAAAAGCTTATAGTATCACGCGAATCAATCAGTGAAAATGCTTGAAAGCAGACGTATGGATTTGAATATTTACGAGCAGTTCAATATTTTTATTTGCTGTTTACACGGTTAAGTTTTTTTTTGCATTTTTTCTTTCTTTTTTTTAATGATTTTTTTTTTCAAAGTTTCAAAGCAATAACGGCTTATCTTATAGCGGGGTTTTCTCTACACCACAACTATCACAAAAATGACATTCACTCCCGGCCTCTTGCTTATCTCAAAGATATCCCAAATAAATGTTTTCGCTTTTTTGGTGCTTTTTCAAATTTCAAAACAATAACTATATGTACAAATTGATCAAAGGTCAAAAAAAGTGTGATGTATGCCTTTAATTTAAAATTGCAAAATAAATGTTTGATAGTACTGTAAAAATTGTAATTTGTTTCTCCTGATGATGCACAAAATGTGCGAAAACGTTTAAAATAACATTTTAAAAGTCTTCGAAAAGTGAAACTTTACGAGAATCGAAACATGGCAAATATTACATAAATTATGTAATAACTATTATATAACTATTTTTTTAAACTCAGCTTATTGTTTGTGAGAGTTTTTAACTTTTTAAATTTTACAGTTTTGATTCGAGGCTAATTTCATGCAAAATGTAAGTTATTTCAATGTTTTTCGTTCAGCGAAAGTTTTTCGATCCTAGAACTCTAGTTTCAGTGTCAGCTCCCTAATTCTGAACTCACGCGCGTGTTAATTGCCGGCCTCTGTTTCCTATTGTGAAGCGCCTCTATGCTTGTAATTTAATGCTGCTGGCGGTCTGGTCGATTATTTTTCAATTAAATTATGATGTACCGTAATGCTTATTCCACACTGCTTTATATACTGTCCAGTTGGAGCATCCTCTTTTCGTTGTTACTCAATGCTTGTAGTAAAATCGCATACTTTTAGCTACTGTTTGATTGTGGTTCCTCAGATATTGAACCACCAAGATGGGCTGTGAGTCGCTACTATAAACACATGGCTTCCCTTTCTCAGCCATCTTCTTTTTGTTTTGCCTTCCTCCATGATATTTTAAAGGTTTGCCATGCAACACGAGACGACCAACTTTCTGGATAATGGTCGTCTAACCCATTGTTAGGGTTAACTTCTAATGTTTCATCTAATTTCTCCAATGTTGACGTACTGGAGAAAACACAGGTGAACATTTCCTTTGATCACCCTTTTTTTGTACCGAAGGGGGTGCAACACTTAAAATGTAATATGGTATCTGTATCTGTTGTCTCCGTTACCATCAAGAGTTAACTTTCCTGTTTTTTATAATTAAATGGTAAATATAAAAATTCCAGCTTTCCAGATGTGTTCGATGTCTCGATTGTGAACCATAAAGTTTGATGTAGTAACCTTGCTGCCCGCAGCACCACTACAAGATCATAATTCACTGTTTTCACTATACCAAAATTGTAAAGGATTAAGTGTTCCGCTTGCTGCACTGACTTATTTTTCTCACTTATCGCGATGGAATTTTCACAGTACCAGACTGTTTCACCTATGTTTTGGTACTCATTATCTTAACCGTCAAAGCATTTTACCTAAGAACGGTTCAATGAGCTTTTGCGTTCTACATATTTTGACCTATGTGACTTCATTATTGCACTCGGGACATATTCCATTAGAATCTTTTTAGGGCATAATTGATTCAGGAAAACCCCTCGTTTGTGTAGTTTTGTACTGTTTCAGCCAACAGTTTGCTGAAATTGGAGTAGGACATGCCCTCATCAACAAAAAACATTTTTATGAACGTACCATGTTTCGATGCACTTGAAATAGACTTGAGTAACTGCCATGTTCATTTGTCTTTTAACGGTTTTCCTAGCAACTGATGTTGTTTCATCTTTCTTATACAACTTTTTATGTCTTCTGATGTCTATAGCTTCTTATCACTTTTTCATTGGGCTCAAAACTAAAGCTCTCTAAGTTTTCCCTCGCTTCTATTTAGTTCTTCTCCCCAAAGACAACATATATGAAGAAGAATTTGCAGTTTCTTCAAGATAGGGGATCATGTATAGAGAAGAAGAGGTTGTGATATGGTAAGCTATCATCAAAAACTCGAGCAGCAGTCTCAGATCAATCAAATATCAACCAGACAGCCCTGAAGATAATTCTAACTTTCTGAGGTTGAAAAATCGCAAATCAGGGAGATAGTGTAATACTGCTGGGCGAACGGGCATTTTGGTCATTCTCTTGTCCAAGTATATCCGATCAAAGAGGAAGAAGAAGCAGTAGCCAAAGCTGGGGAAAGAGTATCTGGAGTTCCATCAGTTTTTTGCCTTAAGGTAGAATCGCTCCAACTGGTAGTGGAGAACCAAACCAAGCTTGCAGTGACTGATTTAAATCATAATCAAAGAAGAAGCTACTAGTAAAACGGTAGGAGAGGGAGCAAATGAATGGTACTTCATCGAAGGTAAAAGGTTTCTTTGTTTGCTTCTGGCTTTCTGCTTCATGAGGTTGGTTCCTCGTGGCCTGCAGAGTGTTGAATTTATTACTTCTCTCTCTCTCCCGCCATTTACAATGGATACTACAGAGTGAATTTAGATGGAAATATTTCTTATACCATCTTAACTAATATCAAAAAAGAAATGATTTTTTTATAGAAAAAAAGTAGTGAGAAAATGATTAGAAAACATTATAATACCATTTTTTCGGGTTCCCGGTGTTGGAAAAGGATTTAGTACGAACTGAGATAAAAGAGGCAAAATAATGTAGACAAAAGGGGTAGCACAAAAGGGGTTGACGGAAAAATTTGGGCTTCAGTTTTGCAGTTCCAAGAGACAAAAAGAGCCGAAGTATAGTGAATGAAAGCCTGAACAGTCATAAGAATAAACTCTCAAAAAGACAAAGTAGGGCCGGGCCGTTCTAACTAAGTGTAATTTCCCTTTGAGTAGAGCCGTTGAAGATTATGTTAGGTCGATAATAATTTAAGGGGGGGATTCATTTACCATAATTAATGCAAAAAAGTTTGGTTCAATGACCCAAACAATTGTTTTGAGTTAAAGTTAACATTAAAATTTTCTAAGTTTTGGCAGATTTCGATTTTTGTGTCCCAACTGAAAAGCCAGAAGAAAATAGAAAAATCGTTGTGTGGGATTGAAGCTGCAGCCAAAGCGTATAATAATAAGTGAAACAACGCTTTTAAGCAGTATCATTTGATAAACGGGTTCGATTAAGTACAGTGGGAAAAAACTATGCAAATCCAAACTAAAAGATTTGAACGTTACGGTCAAACCAAATTTCGTGTTTTGAAAAAAAAAACTGATGTTTTGTTGGTGTTTAACTTTGAGAAACACGCTAAAAAGAGCTGTTGAATCTGAAAAGTAACAAAAAAAGGCCAAAGCTGAGCTGAACATCTATACAAAAAACGAGGTCATCAGGTAGTCAACTGGCTCATGTCAAGGGTATAGCAAAAGTACCCAAGAAGAAATTACTACTGAGCGTGATTCTACCTGGGAGTTCAATTGACAACTTGAGCAAAATGTTGGCCCTTTTGTTGCTAAAAAACGAGTAAACATAGATTCAAACAGACGAGAACAAATCAAAATTGTGAAAAAACTGATTTTGACTCCGATGAGAACAAAAGTTCTTCACAAAAAAATCGTACTCTTCTATTCCAATTTGTTGCTGAAAAATGAGTAAACATAGATTCAAACAGACGAGAATAAATCAAAATTGTGAGAAAACTTATTTTGACTCCGATGAGAACAAATTTTTTTCAAAAAAAAAACTTGTACTCTTCTATTCCAATCAAAGAAGCTATCTACAAAAGCTTCAATTAAATATGAACTCGGTTGACCATGAAAAGGTTGCTTTGTCTAGCTGTAGGCTAAGTTGATTTCAAGTTGAAGGATATTTGACAGACGCAGAACGTTGGTCTTGCTAAAGAATCTTCTTTTGAAACCATACTGACAAAATATGCTTCAAAAAATCTAAACCTGTTTTCAAAAAAGAATTCTGAAGATGGTTTCATCAAAAATAAAGTATTTTTCAGTAAATCGCTAAAACTGTTTGATTTGGCTCGTCATGAGTTGCGTTGAGATCAAACACAGGGGGAGAAGAGAATCTTTCTGAAATATGGAGTTGATGTTGTGAGAGTTGTGAAAGGACACATTTGACACGGAAGAATAGTGATAGTGAGAACTGTCACCCTGAAGATTTGTTAAAGGATAGCACTTTACATCAATTTAGAAGCACTTAACGATAAGCGATGATCAGGGAGTCAACACCTAATTTATAGTCCCAAAATTGTCTATTTTGGCTGCAGCAAAAATAAAATGATAAATTTTGAAAACAATGGACTTACTCTTGAACGGAAAATGATTGAAATTGAGTAAGAAAAAAATGAATAAAACAAAAGAATTGTTAGCTGTTTCAAGAAATTTAGATTAGACGTTTCAATCAACATGTAGGTTTGGCTAAACTTTGAAGGTTGAATCAATTTTTTGTATATTGAAAAACCTGAAGAAATTTTTGCAATACCATTTTGTAAAATTCTACTTTTTTTCAACCTGATGGTGCAGATAGGTACAGAAAATGATCTCATGATCAAGTGATATTCCATACAAATACTGATCTTTCAAAACACGAGTTTTCTGTAAAACTGAGAAAATCTCGCAAAGCTGAAGGGTTGTTTAGTCCCCCATGCCACTCAATTAGTTCATGTTCATCCGCTTACAGAAATTTGACTATCATTTCACAATTGCGAAAAAAAAAATTTTCGCCCAAAAAGTTTTTTTACCGAATAAAGTTCCAAATCGTTTTGATTGACTTTTTTTAGTACTATCGTTTCGCTAATGTTTATAAAGTTTTACAATCATTTTAATTTGACATGTGTTGAGCACAAAATTAGTTTTTGCGTCTTTCTTTCTTTTTTTCACAATTTCGCTGAATTCGCCACGGAAAATAGCTAGTGTTATTTACGTGTTTTCGAAATCGGAAGGCGTCAAAAGCATTGCCAGAAGCAAAATATTTAGATGTTTAGGAGCCGAAGCTGCATTGTGTTCTGTTGTATGTGTGAAAAATTGGTAAATTTTCAAAAAATCAAGTGTTTGGAAGGTTTCAGTTAAACAACTTTTCCAAGTAAAAATTATATATGGTTTACACTATGAACAATCAATTAGTATTATAACAAATACTTTTTTGTTTTTGCCTATAAAAAATGAAAATTTTTTCCTTTGCATTTCTTTCTTAGTTGCCACTGATGCATCCTCATCGAATATAAAAATCATGATTTTAAGCAGACTGACCTTTCTTGGAAACAAGTGCTAGACTATCTTGCCTAGCATCAAGAAATTATGGATTTTTTTCCCGAGAATATTTGGACCCCAGTTTTGCAGTTGCTTATACAAATGAACAGTAGGAGCAGAATAATTGTGAATGAAGCCCAAAAAACTAATGTAATGAAGTCGCAGAAAGAAAAAGTAGACCATTGGTTAAAGAACGTGTAAGGTCGGTAAAAGCGTGTGGGCGGTAAAAGTGTGTTCGCCAGAGTGAGTGCAAAAATTTGTAACTCTGGGACGCAAACATTCAGAAAACATTTGAAAAATCGGAAGTTAATAGTATAGTTGATGTGTGAGGTTGAAGCGGCACCTAAATCCTTTGAAACACAAATGAAACAAACAGCATCTAATATTGAATGACAAAAGTTCACAAAAACATCTTAAAAACAACGCTTTTTAGCTGTCCCGTGAAATAAATGGGTTGAAATTTGTATCATGAGAACAAAACGATATGAATCCACACTAACAGATTAGAACTGTTACAGTCAGACCAAGTCGAATAATTGTGAAAACTGATCACTCGACGGTGTTGAATTTCGTAAAAGACAACAACCAAGAGCGGATGAGTCTGAACAAGAACGACGACATAGGTGAACATCTATACACTAAGTCGAGTTCAACAGGTAGTCAACCGGCTCATTAGCAGGTTTTTTCTTTATTTGGCAAGAAAAGTATACCACTGCGCCTAGTTATATCTCTATCTGGGAATTCATATGACAACTTGAGCAAAATATTGGCCCGATGTATTGTTAAAAAACGAGTGAAAATGGTTACAAACACAAGAAGCGTACACATTTATTGTGAAAACTGATTTGGACTCCCATGAGAACAAAATTTTTAAATATATAAAGAACTTGCACACTACTATTTCAGTCAGGGAAGCTATACACAAAGCGTTCAAACCATTTTATGAGCGGAAGAATGTCCGGAAACTGCATGCATTATCATGAAGAGATAGATAAACCTAGCTGGTAGCCAAGTTCATGTTATAGGCAGTCGCAGAAGAGTGATCAGGTTAAAAAGCAACCTTTGGAGCAATACTGAAAATTTGTGGTTGAAAACCTTCAAACATATAGTCAAAATGAATTTCCGAAGTTTAGTTTCATCAAAATAAAGTAACGTTCTTTAAAATGAATGAAGGATTGAATATATCGCTAATTTTGTTTGGTACTGCCCGTGAAGTGAAAAAAGTAGTCCAACCACCAGGAGAACATTTATTCCTCGTTAAGCATTGTCAAAATCTGGAGGAGGCCTAAAATGAAGTTTTGAAAGTTATAAATTCTTTTCATCATATTGTACACTCTACTTTAGAAAATGCTAACAAGATAGTTATTCCTCCCTTTTGCACATTCAGGCTACTCGAGAACTCAAGACGCCTAAGGCGTTTATAAATAAACAGTCCCACCACCAATTCTGGTGGTACAGACTTGCACAACTCACGTCGGATCTTTGCAAATAAGGCGGGGAACAAATCAACGCAGCAGTTTGTTTCAAAACATTTTTGCGCAAATTAAAATCAATTTTTTTTGCAAAAATCAATGAAAAATTTACAACTTTGGCCAAAACAAAAACAAATAAAAATCGAGAGGAAAACTAGACTTATACTAAAATTCAGTAGCGCATTTAGGGGGAGGGCGGAGAGGAGGGTGGACGCCTCTTCCTTTGGGATTCGACCACCTGCTGACCCAAAGGGTCCCCCCTTTGTAATTGTTTGAGATTTCGATTTTTGGCTGACTGACCTTAAAATTTTCTTCCCGGTCAAGATTAGAAATTGAACGGGAAGATAATTGGTAGCTTTTCAAAATTTGCCTTCTATCCAGAATTGGATATTTTTGTCAGCCCACTGATCTGTCTGCTTAATTTGTTGCCAATTATCAAAAACATAACCGGCAGTACATTACCATGCAGTTTAAAATCAGACGCTGAATCAAAGCTTTCACGTTGAATGCAGCTTTTCACGTTGAACCTAGGTTTTCAAAGCTCAACAATGTTGTTTCTGATTTTATCTCATTTTACTTGCTAAGATTCGTAAAAAAGTCGAACAATCTACTTGACTAGTGAGCTCTCTGTTGACGGTTTTTAACTATTGTTCATCACATTAGACCAGAAAATTATCATGGAAACAATCCATGACAATCATATAGGAGTAGTTTTAGACATACTTCTGTCGTTCAAAGAAGTTAAATTGTTATTTTAAAAAGCATCGGTAAAACAAACACTCCAAGGACTTAAGAAAGATTTTTTGCGGGCAATTTAATAATAAAAGAATAGGCTTTTTTGAACGATAGAGTTTTGTCAACAATTACTCCCCGAGATTTGATTTTGGTTATTACTTTGATGATAAATAGGTCTTAATTATTTTTTTTGTTTTCATGTATGCCCTAAAGTTTTGTGACAACCCGGACTCAGTAAAAAGATAAAATAATCGATTACATTACAATTATAATTGTAATTTTATCAAAACTATTATTAGTTATCGGTGCCAAAATTAGATGTTTAAACGATATATAATCCATTATAATGATAAAAGTTTTCTGACATTATAATAAAATATAATCAAATATAATTGATTATCTTTTTCCTAAAGTCTCTTATAATTTCTAATAATCTATTTTAATCTCTTATAGTCTGTTATAATCTCTTATAAATTCTTATAATATCTTATAATCAATTAAAATCTGTAATAATAGATAATAACTTTTTTTTCAAAAACCTCTAAAATTGAGATGTCTTGTCACTCTTTGGTTCAACTGAACACAACGTTTTACTACGAAACAAAAATTTAACAGAGACCCCTTCATATTGGTTGAAAGAATCCCGCGGTAGGTGAAGTTAAAAACGTCATAAATTTGAATTGATTTAAAAATTTATAAAAACAATTGTCCCGTTTTTCCCAAAAATCAACGTCTACGAAAAGATAGTACAGTACTGGCACAACTAAAGCCGGATCTTTGCAAATAAGGCGCGGAACAAAATCAACGCAGCAGTTTGTTTCAAAACATTTTTGCGCAAATTGAAATCAATTTTTTTTGCAAAAATCAATGAAAAATTAACAACTTTGGCTAAAACAAAGCCAAATATAAACACGATAAAAAAAAAGCTGTTGAATCTGAAAAACAACAAAAAAAGACCAAAGTTGAACATCTATACAAAAAAACGAGGTCCTCAGTTAGTCAACTGGCTCATGTCAAGGGTATAGCAAGAGTACCCAAGAAAAAAATACTACTGATCGTCATTCTATCTCTACCTGGGAGTTCATATGACAACTTGAGCAAAATATTGGCCCAATTCGTTGCTAAAAAACGAGTAAACATAGATTCAAACAAACGAGAACAAATCAAAATTGTGAGAAAACTGCTTTTGACTCCTATGAGAACAAATGTTCTTCAGAAAAAAACTTGAACTCTTCTATTCCAATCAAGAAGCTATCGACAAAAGAATCAATTAAATATGAGCTCGTGCACGCAAGACCATGAAAAAGTTGCTTTGTCTAGCTGTAGGCCAAGTTGATTTCAAGTTGAAGGATATTTGACATACGCAGAACAATGGTCTTGCTAAAGAATCTTCTTTTGAAACCATACTGACAAAATATGCTTAAAAAAATCTAAACTTGTTTTCAAAAAAGAATTCTGAAGTTTGGTTTCATCAAAAATAAAGTATTTTTCAGTAAATCGCTAAAATTTTTTGATTTGGCTCGTCATGAGTTGCGTTGAGATCAAACACAGGGGGAGAAGAAAATCTTTCTGAAATACGGAGTTGATGTTGTGAGAATTGTGAAAGGAGACGTTTGACACGGAAGAAAAGTGATAGTGAGAACTGTCACCCTGAAGATTTGTTAAAGGATAGCACTTTACATCAATTTTGAAGCACTTAACGATAAGCGATGATCAGGGAGTCAACACCTAATTTTTAGTCCCAAAATTGTCTATTTTGGCTGCAGCAAAAATAAAATCATAAATTTTGAAAAAAATTGACTTACTCTTGAACGGAAAATGAGTAAATTTGAGTAAGAAAAAATTGAATAAAACAAAAGAATTGTTTGCTGTTTCAAGAAATTTAGATTAGACGTTATAATCAACATGTAGGTTTGGCTAAAATTTGAAGATTGAATCAATTTTTGTATATTGAAAAACCTGAAGAAATTTTTTCAATACCATTTTGTAAAATTCTACTTTTTTTTCAACCTGATGGTGCAGATATGTACAAAAAATGATCTAATGATCAAGTTATATTTCATACAAATACCGATCTTTCAAAACACGAGTTTTCTGTAAAACTGAGAAAATCACGCAAAGCTGAAGGGTTGTTTAGTCCCCCATGCCACTAAATTAATTCAGGTTCATCCGCTTACAGAAATTTGACTATCATTTCACAATTGCGAAAAAAAAGTTTTCGCCCAAAAATGATTTTTTTTCGAATAAAGTTCCAAATCGTTTTGATTGACTTTTTTACAGTACTATCGTTTCGCTAATGTTTATAAAGTTTTACAATCATTTTAATTTGACATTTGTTGAGCACAAAATTAGTTTTTTTTGCGTTTTTCTTTCTTTTTTTCACCATTTCGCTGTAGGAAGGCGTCAAAAGCATTGCTAGAAGCAAAAAATTTAGATGTTTAGGAGCCGAAGCTGCATTGTGTTCTGTTGTATGTGTGAAAAATTGGTAAACTTTCAAAAAATCAAGTGTTTGGAAGGTTTCAGTTAAACAACTTTTCCAAGTAAAAATTATATATGGTTTACACTATGAACAATAAATTAGTATTATAACAAATAATTTTTTTCCTTTGCATTTCTTTCTTAGTTGCCACTGATGCATCCTCATCGAATATAAAAATCTTGATTTTAAGCAGACTGACCTTTCTTGGAAACAAGTGCTAGACTATCTTGCCTAGCATCAAGAAATTATGGATTTTTTTCCCGAGAATATTTGGACCCCAGTTTTGCAGTTGCTTATACAAATGAACAGTAGGAGCAGAATAATTGTGAATGGAGCCCAAAAAACTAATGTAATGAAGTCGCAGAAAGAAAAGGTAGACCATTGGTTAAAGAACGTGGTAGGTCGATAAAAGTGTGTGGGCGGTAAAAGCGTGTTCGCCAAAGTGAGTGCAAAAATTTGTAACTCTGAGAAGCAAACACTCACAAAACATTTGAAAAATCGGAAGTTAAAAGGGAGTTGATGTGTGAAGTTGAAGCGGTAGCTACATCCTTTGAAACGCAAATGAAACAAACAGCATCTAATAGGGAATGACAAAAATTCACAAAAATATCTCAAAAACAACGCTTTTTATCTGTACCGTAAAATGAATGGGTTGAATTTTGTATCATGACAACAAAACGATATGAATCCACACTAACAGATTAGAACTAATACAATCAGACCAAGTCAAATAATTGTGAAAACTGATCACTCGACGGTGTTGAATTTCGAGAAAGACAACAACCAAGAGCTGTTGAGTCTGAACAAGAACGACGACATAGATGAACATCTATACACTAAGTCGAGTTCAACAGGAGGTTTTTTTTTTAATTTGACCAGAAAAGTATACCACTGCGCCTAATTCTATCTCTACCTGGGAATTCATATGACAACTTGAGCAAAGTTTTAGCCCAATGTTTTGTTAAAAAACGAGTGAAAATTGTTACAAACACAAGTAGCATAAAAGTTTATTGTGAAAACTGATTTGGACTCCCATGAGAACATAATTTTTTAAGATATAAAGAACTTGCACACTAATATTCCGTCAAGGAAGCTATACACAAAGCGTTCAAACCATTTAATGAGTGGAAGAATGTCCTGAAACTGCTTGCATTATCATAAAGAGATAGATAAACCTAGCTGGCAGCCAATGTTATAGGCAGTCGCAGAAGATTTGTCATGTTAAAAAGCGAGCTTTCGAGCAATACTGAAAGTTTGCGGTTGAAAACTTTCATACATATTTTCAAAATGAGTTTCCGAAGTTTAGTATCATCAAAAAAAAAGTAACTTTCTTTAAAATGAAAGAAGGAATATATATCGCTAACTTTGTTTGGTACTGCCCGTGAAGTGAAAAAAAGGAGTCCAACCACCAGGAGAAAATTTATTCCTCCTTAAGCATTGTCAAAATCTGGAGGAGGCCTAAAAGAAAGTTAAAAATTTTTTTCATCATATTGTACACTGTACTTTAGAAAATGCTAACAAGATAGGTATTCCTCTCTTTTGCAAATTCAGGCTACTCGAGGACTCAAGACGCCTAAGGCGTTAATAAGTAAACAAGTAAATTAAGTAAATTCTGGTGATACAGTACTGGCACAACTCAAGCCGAATCTTTGCAAATAAGGCGCGGAACAAAATCAACGCAGCAGTTTGTTTCAAAACATTTTTGCGCAATTTATAATCAATTTTTCATTGCAAAAATCAATGAAAAGTTAACAACTTTGGCTAAAAGAAAAACAAATAAAAAACTCGAGGGGAAAACTAGATTTATACTAAAATTCTGTAGCGGATTTAGGAGGAGGGCGGAGAGGAGGTTCGACGTCTCTTCCTCGGGGATTCGACCACATGGGATTCGACCAATTTCTTTGTAATTTTTTGAGATATCAATTTTTAGCTGACTGACCTTAAAATTTTTCTTCCTGTTCAAGCTTAGAAACTGAACGGGAAGATAATTGGTAGTTTTTCAAAAATTGCCTTCTACCCAGAATTGGGTTACTTTGCCAGCCTGCTGATCTGTCTGTTTAATTTGTTGTCAATTATCAAACCGGCAGTACCTTACCATTCAGTTTAAAATTAGACGCTGAACCAAAGCTTTCACGTTGAACGCAGCTTTTCACGTTGAACCTAGGTTTTCAAAGCTCAACGCTGTTGTTTCTGACTTGAGGTCATTTTACTTACTGAGATTTCTAGAAAAAAAGTCGTACAATGTACTTGACTAGTGAGCTCTCTGTTGACGGTTTCTAACTATTGTTCATCACATTAGACCAGAATATTATTATGGAAACAACTTATGACAATCATATAGGAGTAGTTTTAGACATACTTCTTTTGTTCAAAGAAGTTAAATTGTTATTTTAAAAAAGCATTGGTAAAACAATCACTCCAAGGACTTAAGAAAGATTTTTTTTGCGGGCAATTTAATAATAGACGAATAGGCTTTTTCGAACGATAGAGTTTTGTCAAAAATTACTCCCAGAGATTTGATATTGGTTAATACTTTGATGATAAATAGGTCTTAATTAATATTTTTTTCAAAGGTGGAGATGAAGGTTCAAATTGATCTCTTCAGAGTACCTTAGTTTCGATGCCAACCCCGTGATTTAGTTATCGTCTAAATCTACCTGTGACCCTTACAAGAAACCACCGCAATCTATGAAACAGTCGAAACCTTAAGTTTAAAGAAAAATGACAAGTAAGACTTCTCTTTTTTTTGAAAACAAAATAAAATTTTACTTTTTTAAAACGTTTGAAAAAACTAGCCACAAAATAAAAAGCACATGGTACTAAGGAATGGGTCGTTTTTCTCACGCAATAGGTAACCACTATTTTTTGAACAAATTTTTAAATCACATTGTTCTATGGTTGAATTTTGTATCATGAGAACAAAACGATATGAATCCACACTAACAGATTAGAACTGTTACAGTCAGACCAAGTCAAATAATTGTGAAAACTGATCACTCGACGGTGTTGAATTTCGAGAAAGACAACAACCAAGAGCTGTTGAGTCTGAACAAGAACGACGACATAGATGAACATCTATACACTAAGTCGAGTTCAACAGGAGGTTTTTTTTTTATTTGACCAGAAAAGTATACCACTGCGCCTAATTCTATCTCTACCTGGGAATTCATATGACAACTTGAGCAAAGTTTTAGCCCAATGTTTTGTTAAAAAACGAGTGAAAATTGTTACAAACACAAGTAGCATAAAAGTTTATTGTGAAAACTGATTTGGACTCCCATGAGAACATAATTTTTTAAGATATAAAGAACTTGCACACTAATATTCCGTCAAGGAAGCCATACACAAAGCGTTCAAACCATTTAATGAGTGGAAGAATGTCCGGAAACTGCATGCATTATCATAAAGTGATAGATAAACCTAGCTGGCAGCCAAGTTCATGTAATAGGCAGTCGCAGAAGAGTGGTCATGTTAAAAAGCAAGCTTTGGAGCAATACTGAAAGTTAGTGGTTGAAAATTTTCAAACATATTTTCAAAATGAGTTTCCGAAGTTTAAATTCATCAAAAAAAAGCAACTTTCTTTAAAATGAATGAAGGAATATATCGCTAACTTTGTTTGGTACTGCCCGTGAAGTGAAAAAAGGAGTCCAACCACCAGGAGAAAATTTATTCCTCCTTAAGCATTGTCAAAATCTGGAGGAGGCCTAAAATGAAGTTTTGAATGTTACAAATTCTTTTTATCATATTGTACACTGTACTTTAGAAAATGCTAACAAGATAGGTATTCCTCCCTTTTGCAAATTCAGGCTACTCGAGGACTCAAGACGCCTAAGGCGTTAATAAGTAAACAAGTAAATTAAGTAAATTCTGGTGATACAGTACTGGCACAACTCAAGCCGAATCTTTGCAAATAAGGCGCGGAACAAAATCAACGCAGCAGTTTGTTTCAAAACTTTTTTGCGCAATTTATAATCAATTTTTGATTGCAAAAATTAATGAAAAGTTAACAACTTCGGCTAAAACAAAAACAAATAAAAAACTCGAGGGGAAAACTAGACATATACTAAAATTCAGTAGCGGATTTAGGGGGAGGGCGGAGAGGAGGTTCGACGCCTCTTCCTCGGGGATTCGACCACATTCTTTGTAGTTTTTTGAGATATCAATTTTTAGCTGACTGACCTTAAAATTTTTCTTCCCGTTCAAGGTTAGAAATTGAACGGGAAGATAATTGGTAGTTTTTCAAAAATTGCCTTCTACCCAGAATTGGGTAACTTTGCCAGCCTACTGATCTGTCTGTTTAATTTGTTGTCAATTATCAAACCGGCAGTACATTACCATTCAGTTTAAAATCAGACGCTGAACCAAAGCTTTCACGTTGAACGCAGCTTTTCACGTTGAACCTAGGTTTTCAAAGCTCAACGCTGTTGTTTCTGACTTTAGGTCATTTTACTTGCTGAGATTTCTAGAAAAAAAGTCGAACAATGTACTTGTTTAGTGAGCTCTCTGTTGACGGTTTTTAACTATTGTTCATCACATTAGACCAGAATATTATCATGGAAACAACCCATGACAATCATATAGGAGTAGTTTTAGACATTATTAGACATGTCCTATTGTTCAAAGAATTTAAATTGTTATTTTAAAAAAGCATCGGTAAAACAATCACTCCAAGGATTTAAGAAAGACTTTTTTGCAGGCAATTTAATAATATACGAATAGGCTTTTTCGAACGTTACAGTTTTGTCAAAAATTACTCCCAGAGATTTGATATTGGTTAATACTTTGATGATAAATAGGTCTTAATTTTTTTTGTTTTCATGGATGCCCTAAAGTGTTGTGACAACCCGGACTCAGTAAAAAGGGAAAATAATCAATTACATTACAATTATAATTGTAATTTTATCAAAATTATTATTAGTTATCAGTGCCAAAATTAGATGTTTAAACGATTTATAATCCATTATAATGATAACATATTCTGACATTATAATAAAATTTAATCAAATATAATTGATTATCTTTTTCCTAAAATCTTTTATAATTCTACTAATTTATTTTGATTTCTTATAATCTCTTATAATCTCTTATAATTTCTTATAATATCTTATAATCAATTAAAATCTGTAATATTAGATTATAATTTTTTTTTTCAAAAATCTCTAAAATTGAGATGTCTTGTCGCTCTTTGGTTCAACTGAACACAAAGTTTTACCACGAAACAAAAGTTTTACAGAGATCCCTTCCTATTGGTTGAAAGAATCCCGCGGTAGGTGAAGTTAAAAACGTCATAAATTTGAATTGATTTATAAACTTCTAAAAACATTTGTCCCATTTTCCCCCTAAATCATTTTCTACGAAAAGCCTAAAATATAAGCAATTCAGGTGGAAGGTCGAAGACAAAATGGGGAAAAATAATTATAAACAATTATAAAAGATTATGATGGATTTTTTCATCAAAACAAATAAGTGAGAAGTTCGGATAAAAAGAATCGATTATGATCGATTGTAATGTATTATAATTGTTTTTATTTGATTTCAATTATTGATTGATTAAAATTAATTATTTCTCAATTTTTGTAAGACTGGTACTAAAATCAAATTATAATCGATTATTAACGCTCGAAACTGGATGCGGGTTTTTTTTCGGCTCTTTTGCAGTTTTTTATACAGACTTTGCTTATTGACTCTCACAAACTGTAGAATATCATCAACCTATTGTACTACATCGAAAGAGCACGATAAGTGCTTGCTTTGATGTCACAATCTAACAGAGCGAACATCAAAGGTCGCCAGGCTGTTGAATCAAAGACAAACATTAAATCAAGACAATTGCTCAAAAATAGTAGGCCATGGTCATCAATAAATTGTAAGCATCCCCAACACATGTGGCTCATTTTTGTAAACTTTTAAATCATCGCATTCATATTTAGCACTAAAAACCGGCCAGAATGTCACTGTATACAGCGTTGAAACAATCATTTTGCATTTCAGCTACTATTGTATTGTTGCCTCTAATTGAACGGGGTCTCGCAAACAACAATCTTTCAACAATTAAACATATTAGTTATACCCTTCATGAGTTCCTCATATTTGATCGCAAATTGGGCCACGTTATCACTGTTTGATTCCAGCATGTCTGCTGCTATCTCGGACACTTATACATCTGAGCTCAGTGTTTGGATATCAATTCAGTGCCATCGTTTCCCCTTTGGTACTGCTAGCCCTATGAGAAGGTTTTATGACATCCTTTGTTATAAATTAGTTTTTATTTGTGCAGTGATAATATAATCAAGGTCATGTTTTTTTTGGATCGTTGAAATTCATGTATGTCGGCGTTGACACTCTGTCTAAGTGTCTCTGGCATAGAAGTATTTGTCTTACCTGGTAGAAGTGCTGTTTTTATGTTTGCTGAAACTAATATTTTTTAATCTTCGTTTTAGGCCAAAAAGATTGTAATAGATCTTGAGGAAAAACTTCCTTATCAAAATTTGTTGATCTCTTTAAGTGTTTCCAAACTCGTCAATGAACAGGTCAAGTGTAACTCTCGTGTAACTCTGGTCATGTCCGAATTAATTTTTGATATGCGTTCAGGTGAACTTCTAAGGTGGAGATGAAGGTTCAAATTGATCTCTTCAGATTCAGAGTACCTTAGTTTCGATGCCAACCTTGTGATTTACTTATCGTCTAAATCTACTTGTGACCCTTAAAAGAAACCATTGCAATCTATGAAACAGTCGAAACCGTAGGTTCAAAGAAAAATGACAAGTAAGGCGCTTCTCTTTCTTTTAAATCGAAATAAAATTTTACGTTTTTTGGAACATTTAAAAAAGCTAGCCATAAAAGAAAAAGCACATCGTACTAAGGAATGGGACGTTTTTCTCAAACAATAGGTAACCACTATTTTTTGAACAAATGTTTAAATCACATCGTTCTATGGCACGGGATTTTTGTCTCAAACAAAAGGTTTCAGTTTAGGTAACCATTTATGTTCTGTAGTATAGACACAAAATACCTTCAAAACTCTCTTGTTCTAAATTTGTTATATGACGTTAGAACACATTTCAATTAGTCAAGGGCACAAAATTTCTACAACAAATCGCGAATAGTGCAGACAGTGCATAATTTATTTTAAATCATCCGTTTTTTTTCTTGAACCTTGGTCCTCGTACTGATCGGCATACAGACTGATGCTTCCGGGTTCTCCCTTACCGCTCGGCACCAAACCACCAATTCATCATCGGACCAGCAAACAGGACCGTGCATTTGTTACGGGGTCTGTGGCAGCCTTGATAGGTTCATCTTTGTGCCGGATATTCTAGTCAGTCTCGCTCTGTTCAAACTCAAGTTGTTATGGTACTCAGTGTTGCAAGGTTGATAAGGACTCACATGTGCCTAACCATGTGCATTTCAAATGACGAAAACTTTGTGCCAGCGCGTGGGGTAATTGGAATGTTTTTCCAAGTTCTGCTACCTCTGAAGCTAGTTAATTGGGTTTACTTTACTTTCGATTTATGTTACTTCCAATCTAACCTTTAGTGTTTATATTAGACGTTCTACAACGCTGTTGCACCGTGTAAGTCTACAGGTGCAAAAAATAGTTTAATGTTTTTGTCCGTGCAGTAGAGTTGAAATTTCAACCTATAGGCTTCTGTGCTTAGTCGCACTTAAATTTTCTTGGAGTGCTCTGGTACCTTATTGTTCCGACTTTCGATACGAAAGTAACGGAATATTTGTGCTCGGGGTGGGTTTTTTTTTCTTCAGACAAATTTCGACTTTTTAACTAGCCATTTTTGACGGAATTTTTTTTATATCAATCAAAAGGTATTGTTGTCCTGAGCTCAAATTTGAAAAGTTATTTCAACTATGATCATTTTTCGTAAAGTTATGGGGGTTTAAAGAATGCCATTTTGGCCAATTTGGGACAATTAACGCGCGATATATTTTGCGCTATTAACGCGTAATCGGAGAGTTAATCCGTCTTAAAATCGTTCCAAATTGGTTAAAAGAAGCTTATTGGCCATAATTGATTGGTTAC
>NC_087069.1:27314934-27426500 GCF_963678635.1 Symsagittifera roscoffensis
GGAGCTACAAGGGCGCCGTATCCGGTTCCACGGGAATGGCGCATCCATCGCCAGGGGGTTCCTTACAGATCAAAACGGAACCAGTCAGCAATATTCGCGGATCCAGGGGACGAGGAATGCCAAGGGGACGGGGCCAATATCCAAATCGTGGAGGAGGTCGAACACAAGATCGAATGCAGGAGCGCAGATGTTACAACTGCGACCAACCGAACTTCACCCCAGAACACCGGCAACGATGCCCAGCTAGAGCCGTCACATGCAATTTTTGCAAAAAGATTGGGCACTTTGAAAGGACTTGCCGGGGAAAAACGACAATCCAGGGGGGGACAACCAGTTGGATTAATCCAAGGGGATGAGCTCTTCGACGAAGAAGATACACCCTCGGATGACGTGGAGCCCCAAGCTGCGGCAAATTCAGTAGGTTTCGTTAAACGAGAACATCACAGCTGGTCATCAGAAAGTTCGGACGATTACATGGTTATGGCAATTCGACGAAAGAAGGAAACGGTGTTGAAAGTTGCTGGGCCAAAACTCAAAATATTCATTAATGGGCACCCGATGAATATTTGGATCGACAGTGGATCGCCGATATCCATTCTAACATTAGAAGATTTGAGAAGAACGGTGGGAAGAGCGGGAATCAACTTGAAGCAGGATAACACTGACGATGACGAATTTCGAGACTATAGTAACAATCGGATCAAGATGCTGGGAAGAATGGAACTCGAGTTAGCATCAAATGGCTGGAAGACGACAGCAGAAGTTCGAGTCATTGGGGGGACCAGACCATCTATCGTGGGACGTGATTTGATGGGTAAACTTGGTCTCCAGTTGATGCAAGCAGATCCAAGGGGGGAAGTCATGAACATCCAGGGGGGCGGAGGACAATTCATGCAAGGAAGGGCACGATGAACCGGAGGAGGAGCAGATGGACCAATGGCAATCATACTTCAGTAAGCTATTCCCAAAACTTTTTACTAGAGTTGGAAAAATTAGGAACTACAAAGTTCAAGCAGAATTTTTCAAAATCTTGTACCAGTGCAGGCAGAAGGGACGGAGAGTGCCGGTAACGCCTCCAAGAAAAAGTGGATAAAGAAATCGATAAGCTACTATCCCAGGGACATATAGAAAAATTGAAAGAATGTTCGGATCGATATTTTGTTTCTCCGATCGTAATCACAGTGAAAAAAGACGGGTCCGTAAAATTAGCATTGGAATCACGAGAGCTTAATAAACAAGTGCATAAAAACAAATACCAGATGCCAAATATAGAAGAACTTGTAGATACAATAGGACAACTTATATCCGAGAAAAAACAAGGGGAAGTGTATTTTACTACGATGGACCTAACGTACGCGTATGGGCAATTACCACTTAGTGAAGAAACGAGCGTGCACTGTAATTTTTCTCTGGTGGGCGGACGGTCGACAGGAACTTACCGATTCCGAACAGGGTTTTACGGGCTAACGTCCATGCCGGCAGAGTTCCAGCGGGTAATGGACTCAATTTTAAACGAATTCCCACAAGCGAACGCGTTTATTGATGATATTTTGGTTACAACCAAGGGAACAGAAGTAGAACATATCTCCTTGGTTGAAAAGATCCTCCGGAAGCTAAACCACGAAAACATATCATTGAAATTGCCAAAATGCGAGTTTGCGAAACGCGAATGCGAGTGGCTTGGCCATCGTATAACCGAAACGGGGGTTACGCCTCTTAAACGAAAAACATCGCCGATAGACGCACTAAAAGCTCCGAAAACAGTAACGCAACTAAAGTCATTTATGGGCTCAATCCACAGCTTGCATAAATATTTACCGGCGATAGCGGAGATGTCAGCTCCATTAAGACCACTTCTCAGCAAGAAAAACGAATATAAACTGGACCGCGGAATGTGAAAATGCTTTCCAAAATATTAAAATGGGGGTAGCGAACATAGTTGAATTAAAACATTTTGATATCCATAAAGATATTAGAGTTGTTTGCGATGCAAGTCACAATGGTCTTGGAGCAGTTTTAGAGCAATTAGGCACCGAAGGGTGGCGCCCTATATCTTTTGCATCACGATTCTTAAACGCAGCCGAGAAAAAATATTCCACCAACGAGCTGGAAATGCTGGCGGTGGTATGGGGGGCCGAGTATTTCAGAAATTATATCCTAGGCAGATCATTTACAGTCATTACCGATCATAAGGCTTTAATTTCATTACTTAACGGAAATAACAAGAAAAACAAAACACTTTTTTTCAAGACTGACACGTTGGCTGGACAGACTGATTCCTTTTGACTTTGTAATAGAACACAAACCGGGCGCCAAGATAGGATTGGCAGATTATTTGTCAAGGCATCCTAGCGAACCCCCTAAACCGATAAGCCAATACGATAATTTGTTCACTGTGGCAAAAATCGCATCGATCAGGAAATCCCCTTGGTTTTACAAAGGAATTAAAACCCCTTGGTAAACGAAATTGTCAAAATACTGAAGAAACTGGTTCTAAACAGTCTAAACGATTTTCATCCAATCACAAGCGAGAACGAATAACATGCATACAACCAGCGACGGTTGAGGGCGGAAAGTCATGCGTGAAGACAGCGACCAATAGGAAACGATCAATTTGCATAATGCGTAAATCAAAGAAATCCAAGGGACATTCAGTGTGCTCTATATATTGTTCCCTTGGAAGACGGTTAAATTTGCCTAAATCAAAACACTCAAACAAAATGGATAGCGACTCTAATTGTTCTTTCCCAGTATTTGAAATTGAAAATGTTGAAAATGTTACAATCGATTCCCAAACTAACGATCCGAATATACTACAACCTCAGATCAACTCTCCACTTAGACTAGATGAAAACTTATTGAGTAGCGATGAAATAACTATCATTAACCCTGAAATTATTGCAATTACTAAAAACACACGGGATTCAAAAATTAATACAGTACTTTCCATACCTTCGAAATTTCCAGGCGAGCTCTTTCCTACTGTTAATCCGAATCAGCAAATTATGTCCATCATTCCACGTGATTGCAAGGTTATCAAGAAGTCTCAATCGTTACCAGAACTTTTTAATTTAGAATTTGTTGCCTCGAACATACCAGCGGATGTAAACTTGTTACGAGTGAAAGAAGCATTGGAGAAGAAGACGAACTTGAAAGAAGAACTCCTGAAGATTGGGAAATACTGGGCTCAATATGCTAACGATCTGTCGTTACGGGACAATTGTGTGTGGTTGGACGGACGGTTGGTCATCCCTTTACCCTTACAAGTCCCAGTTGAATCGCGGATACACTATTACCATCATGGTAAAAGAAACATGTTTGAAGCAGCTCGGGACGTCTGGTACCCTTATATGTACCGAAGTTTGGCAGCAAAGGCCACGTACTGTCAGCAATGCACGGAAGCGGGTAAGAATCTAAAACCGTTAATACCCAAGGGAGACATGGGAAAGGTCCCAGAACCAAGGGAACCCAATGAATGTTTACAGTTGGATTTCTGGGGGCCGATAAATTATTTGAATGAAGCTAAGAAATATGTTTTGGTTGCTACGGACCGATTTTCAAGGTGGCCGTCAGCAATGGTTACTACTACTAATACGTCAGATAAGGTCTTAAAGTTCCTTGTTAAGTACATATCGCATCATGGAGTACCTCGGAAGATCCACGTTGATCAGGGATCATGTTTTACCTCTAATAAATTCAAAAGCTTCTGTAACGAAGAAGGCATCGAGCTAATGTACTCCCCAGTAAATGACCATCGAGGCACGGGGTCCGTTGAACGGACGATAGGAAGTTTGAAAAACTTTGTCTTAACATATGCGACAGAAAAAGAACATAAATCTCTAGAATCTATGGTCGATAAAGCGCTAGGCGCTCTACGATTCTCCAAAAATGCAACTACTAAATTAACGCCTTTCGAAGCTCACCACGGCAGGGAAGCCAATACTGTTTTACGAAATCTGACGAAAAAACCAAGTTTGAAGAATTTGAATTGGAATAACGTCCTAAAGCAAAAATGTTTGTGTTTAGACGAAACTGATCCTGAGATGAGCAAAGTTGCATTCCCTCAGCATTCAAATTGGGAGGAGAGGTCGGATCTAACATACGCTCCAACCTTGCGAAGGGCCCCTATCACGCTGGATAGTGACCAACAAATGGACGCATGTCCAAGGGGGGAATCAGAAGTTGCCCCACATATCCAAGGGAGTGGAGACACTGGACCTCACATCCAGGGGAGCGGAAAAGGACGAAATCTATACCAGCGTACTACCAGCAAGACCCTAAATCAGTATAAATTACTAAAGTCAAACGTAATCTCTGAATCCGAACATACTTTTAAACTTAAAAACGGATCCGTTCTTAGGAAAAGTGCAGTGGCATCAAAACCGAAACATGACCTTCCCAAGAAACGGAAGCCGGCCACGCTCAAGGATATGCTAGCGAGCGCAAAAAGAGGGGCAGTAGTGAGCCCGAAATCAAAACGAGCTAAGACCACGCAGACAGTCCAATTAGCCACCTTCGAGTCCGACAGTTCGGATACGGAAGACAATCTGCCATTAAACATTCCGGTACGACTACCGGTAGAATTGCTAGCGAGGCGCGAGGCAATTGCAGCGGGACAAGGCCCAAGCGGCAGTACGACAGGAGTGGGAGGAGGAACGGGAGCTAAAGCTAAATCCAGAGTGACAAGAGCTAAGCGAGGAAAAGGGGGCCAAAGTAAACAATTGAAGGAAAGCCAGGAACGTCCAGCGTTAGCGGCGCGGGAGTGTCTTGTAAATAGCAGTCAGGAGGAGGAAGCTGAATCAGGAAGCCAAAGTGAAAGCTCGGGAACCAGGAGGAGTACTAGAAGGAGAAAGCCAGTAGACAAAATGGGAGGAGTTATGATCGAAACCATCCAGGGGGCGGAACAACCAGGAACACATCCAGGGGGAGAAGGAAAATGAACTTATTTCACATTATTCGAAAACTCGTTAACCCAGGGAGAGGGATGGCCATAAAGCCTAAAACTCAAATTGTTAAAAACTGATAGTTGTTTGTTATATGATAGTTGAGGCGGCAGGTTGAAGATGTGGTTATTATACTTAAATTTAAATTACTATGTATTTAAATTTTACATCCATACGGAAATGTCAGGGGCTACAATATGTTCAGTTGTCAATCATCATCTTAGTGTCAATCATTCGAGTTGCTATTATTAGTTCCCAGACCTTAATCAAGTGTGAGACTGGTACCTGCCTGTCAATCAACTAAAGCTGTCTAGCTGTTAAGTGTTGACCTCTAAGTTCACTCTCTTATTTATGCGAACTAGAATTCAGTCAATTAACTATTTAACAGCCATATTTAACAGCCATCATATATATCTTTGAATAAATTTAACTGCCGTTGTTGCTGTTGTATTTGTTGCTATATTTTTGTCGAACTTTTTAAAAACCGGTCTACAGCTACCGAATTTTGTGCATCTTTATCTAAATAATCAGGCATGGGTTCCGCAAAACTTAATTATACCTCCTCATTGGAATTAACAACTTTATCAAAGCCAAAATGATGTTTTTTTTACTTTTGTAGATTTGAGATTATGTCCCCTTGTTACAATTGATTGATGTATGTGGGAAACAATATATTGTCCACCATGGCGTCGGTTAGCGGGTGGGCCAGATGGATGCTGTCCCGAACTGAGTCTTACAGCTGCGTGGGTATTACTACCATATCATTGATGACTAGACAGTCACTCGAACGGTCAAACTGATCCTATTGTTGAAAACGTAATCCCCATATGAACATTTCATATAAATCTATGTTTTAACATTCATTGTATTTTTGTCAATATAGCAGCTCATCTTCTTCTGTCATGGTCTCCTTGTTTTTTTGTCATTGTTCATGTTGTGTCACTCTTGTTTGCGAGCATGTTTCTTTTCATTATCAGTAATGACTGTACCGGATGCTCTCTCATTTTTAATTATTTTTGCCAGAGCCTCAAGAATATCAAAAATCCACATATGCTTTTTTCGGTAAAACTAATCCGTTTGATTCATGGCCAAAAGCCGCCAGGGTTGACCTTAAAAGCTTAATTTTCTAACATATTCAATTACTTATCAAACACAAGAAAATCATACCATCAAATATGTAGAGAAATTCAAATTTGTGTAAAAACTCTGCAATAAACATAATTTCATCTACAAAAATGAGAACAAACAATCTTCTACACTTGAAATGTGTAAGACTAATGTTTACTAATTCTGTTTTCCTCCGAAAACAATTTTCAAGGGTTTTATGATAAAAAGATAGTTACGCGGCGATAAATTCCCAGATGAAATGCAATTGATGATTTGCCCTGTGAAATAATTTCTTCAGTTGACAAAAAACTATATATGTAATGAAAACCTTCTTTGGTCCACCTCTAGGTAGCTTCTACTTTGAAAAAAGTCTGGCGTTCAAAATAATAACCTGTTTTATTGACAGATTGAAGTTTGAAAAATAAACTAAAGAAAAGAAAAGTCTGGCTACACATAAATCAATTATTTTAGTTCGTTGTAGTTTAATGTTGAAAATTGGATCTGGAGTACTTTAAAGACAAAAATGTTCCTCGCAGTTTTTTTTCCTAATAAATTGTTTTGTTTTCTAGGCCCGAAAAAAAATTTTTAACTCATTTTTTTACTTTTTTTTCAATGAATGTAAAAATTTCAAACTTGCTAAAAAGCCTTTTTGTGAAAAAAGAAAAAAAAAGATTTAAGAACAAAACAATTTTTTTTTCAACTTTTCTATAACATTATGAAAAGTCAACTTTTTCTTGTAATAAAATATTGCATTATAACTAATTTAAAATCGATTATAAGGTTTTAATTAATAATAAGAAAATTACAATAAAACTGGTATTCGCCAATTTATTTTTGTTTTGCGTCGCGCAAAAACTTACCAGAAAACTTTGCATTTATCAAATAGGTATGGCTTACGCGAGCGTAGGGCCTACTTCATATCTAAACCTCAACTAAAAGTGTAAAAAGATTCCGTTAACCTTTCTTCCCTATCATTTGCCTGTTTGCTCCCTCACAAACCATATCCCTACGTTTGATCCTTTGCAGCCCCCGCACCTGAACCAACCCAAACCACACCACCCAATCCAACCCCCAACATTCAACCCCCCACCTGATCCAACGCAACCAACTCCTTGAACTACAACCAAACCCGCCTGTTCCGGTAACCCCAATCCAACCCACCACTCATTCAACCCCCCACCCGATCCAACGCAACTACCTCCTTGAATTACAACCGCCCCGCCTGTTCCAGTCCTATTGTGAGTGGACGATGGACAGCAATCGCAATATTTGGGGCTTTGCCATGACATACGAGCAGTTTTAATTGCTAAAATGATTTTTTTATTCAGAGTACCCTACTTAATGTATTTATCAAGACTTAACTGTTGCGAATGGAATCAGCGGGTAGTAGTTAGGATATTGCTTTTAGCCTTTTAACCTTGTTCCGGACTGTTTGTTTCAATGACTGAAGCACATTTTTGTTAAGACTGCGGAATTCAAAAGCAAAGTCTGTATGCTTCAATGCAAAAACAGTAAGTGTGATCATAATTGTGTTTCAGTGAGAGGTTGTGGAACAGCTGATCATTCAATCAATATGAGGACTGACGATTTCGAAATTAGAGTGGGCAACCCAGTAGCAGTGCTTGATGGCAACTACCCTGAAGGCACCCAATGCTTCTATCAAAGAGAGTATAAGGGGGTAAAGGCAACTTCCATATAAGAAGATATAAAACATTACGAGGCCAAACTTGGAATTTTGGGAATTTTAAGCGGATTCCGCAACCAGGAAGTTCCCTTTGTTCTTCTTTTGCTCTTTCATTTTTTGATTGTTCTGACAAATTTTTAACATGTTTATGGTTTGTTTCTGGAATCCAGGAACATACAGATACAAAATTGTGCGCCTATCGAGTGCACAGTATGGCCTGGTAATAAAATTTTATAAAAAAATAAGCGAGGACTAATTAAAGGAGAGTGGAACAATCAACGCTGTGGAATTATGCATGATCAGTCTTATCTTTTTCATTACTCTAATATTTAAAAACATGTTTATGTTACTTTCCCAAGCAGTTTGTCATCTTCCAAAAATTAAAGTCCACACCGGTTTATTATGTACATCTTGATAAAAGACCGAAAATTAGCTTAGGGTTTCCGAATAACTTTTGAAAAAGCCTGTTCTCATAAATAATTTTCTTAAATCTCTAACCGCATTGTTTCTTTTAAACAAGTCATTGCACATTGTTTTCAGTTTCTTGGTTGACACAATTTGCACGTATTTTGAACTCTCTATTGGGGTGATCAATTCCTGTTGCGTTTCCAAACTTGAACATAAGCTGGGCTTTTTTGATGGGAATGAACCAGCGTCGGTTGGTCACGTATGGTTGTGCCATCATACTGAGACAGTCATAGTTTGAAGTTCCATTTGTTCCATCTTGTTTTTCAAAGGTGGCCTAAAATGTCAAAATATACTTTCCAATTAAACTTTCATAGTCGAACATTTGATACATGGAAATAAAATCCATTGGGATTCGTTGGCGTTGCTTGATGGTGAGACAAAATGTATCTGCCGACAAATTGTCTTTGTGTTTTTTACTGCTTTGTTGATAAACTCAAAATAGATGTTTTAGACCTCGACCGTTGTTTTTTGAAATTTAACTGATGATTTTATTGATACAATGTAATTGATAACAAAACCGCCAGAATTTTCCACAATTTTTTTAAAAGTAATCCGTTAATCAAAAAAATGCACCGGCGAGCACTCAAAGATCATACTACAAAAATCACCTTAAGGGAACAAAATGTTCTTGAAATAATTTGGAAAATGGTCTTGTTGTACCATCTTCAACACAATAACTTTTCATATTATCCCAAGTTAAATGGTATCTCATCATTCTTGTGGTATTTGATGATGGAAAGTCTTTGCTACTGATATCTAGGGCAGATTTAGGAGTGACTTGGTCGGACGCTTTTTCTCTAAAGGAGCCTTTGCTGTCAATGTATACTGTTTTGATCGAAAACGCGCACAAAAAGCGTACTCATTTTTGATCGATATCTTCTCATAAAGACCCAAAAACGGTATTTATGATATTTTGGGAGAGCGCGGAAAAGAATTTGGTCGATTTATTGAAAACTAGTAGCAAAAATACTATAAAGTTTAAGGATCCCCCCTCCACCCGTTGCTCTATCTAACTTTCATAGTTTTTAACTCATAATATTTATTCACTTTTTATTTTATGCATCATCAAATTAAAATGAATAATGATTGATAATAACAGATTTGCGAGGCAAGATATAATTCATTATAATCAATAACGGATGTAAAGTTTAGACCACAAAGTCGATTATATCGCCATTAAAATCAATTATGAAACATAAAAACCGTTAGAACCCTATAAAATTGATAATAAATCAATACTTTTGGCGTTGAAATTGGTTCTTTTTGTTAAGGTCTTCTACTTTATTTGATTTTTTCTGAATTGAAAAAAATCCATTATAACCGATTATAATCTATTTTTCAAGTCAAAAATCTTTTTTTTTGCAATTGCACGGAACAAATATTGCAATGATCTCTAAGTCTTTAACTGTTGGTGTTAGAAAAACGCAAAAAAAATTTCGTTCAAACCCCCCAAAAAATCAACATTATTCTTATCCATCCACCCTCACGATTTGTGCGATAAACGTAGAGAGAATGCGATAAAGTTCTATTCAATCCCCCCCCCCCCAAAAAAAACACGATGGACCGTTAAAAAACACCCCGGGGGATTTGGTTGGGGGGTACTGAGGCAACTTTAGTTTAGAGCATTTGAATGTCTAATTGCCATGAACTGAAAAAGTCGATAAAAATTTCATTTTGTTAAATTTCGTAAACGACCTCTCAAAAAAAAACTAAGTCTAATTCTAATCAATTATAATTAATTCTATAGACAGAAATAAAAAATCTTTGGATGATGATAGTTTTAAATTTCGATGGAATTTTTTCCAATTTATAGATGCTGGTTGTGATTATGATCCAGGGGCTCTATGTGTGGGTAGCTATGTTTTTTTTCTGAACCATAGTAGGCTGTTATGGCTTTGATCAATGACAATTAGACTACCTACTCCATCTCTTCCAACATCTTATAGCAAATGAATGCGTGAAACAGCTTTCCATTACGAATATTTCACTTGGAACTTACGCCAATGGAGCTGCTTCAAAAAAAAAACTGTTTTTCAAAAAATTGGTTGAGTTTTTACTGAATAACTTTTCACCTCATTTTTTTAAAACTCTCCGTCGGAACCTAAAAAACTAAGGAGAACACAATTTTTTGATAATTCACTTCAGTTTAAAAGTTTTACTCGAAAATAACACGAAATCAGCTGGATAAACTCTATATCAGGGTGTGTGTACTGTTTCCTCCCACCAGATAGAAACTATAGTGTTTTTTAAAAAATTTTTGTACAAGAAACAAGTTTCAAAAAAAAACTGGGCTAGTGTGTCATTGTTTGTAAGAAGGGGACTAAGTGTACAAAAATGAACTACACAAAAAACCATTCGTGGAAGCGGGAAGGGTATAGATTGTGAACAAAATTCGATCGGAGTTACCGAAATTTCCCAAAGTCTGCAATCGTCTGCAGTTGTGAAGGGTAGAGGATCAAGAGATAGGGCAACAGTTGGACAATCAGTGGATGAGGTTGAGAAGACTTTGAAGAAACATTCAGTTCCAGTGGGATACTCGTCTTTCAGTGCACTTATTGGGCCCCATGGAAACCGATCTGGCCTATCGGTATATATGTGGTTGAAAGCATGACAGTTCTTCGCTGAAACGTGAATTAAAATCACCCTTCCCCTATCCTCATTTGGCTTAAAATCTTAAAACATCAGCTTTTATGGGGGAATCTTTTTTGCGCGAAGGACCGAGAGCGCGAAAATTATGTCAGCCGATAGCAATTCAGTATTCATAAGCTCGAAGGACATAAAGCGATAAACTCAGTTTATTTTGAACAGTTTGCGGGCGTTGATTGGTTGAGAATTTTTGCTCATTCAGTCATTGACGCATGAAAATAGATCCAGCTTCTAAATTCACCGGAAAAAATTTTCTAATAAACTCATCTAAATTCACCGGAAATAAACACAAGAGTTACTACCTGGAGTTGATGCAGTTAATTTCCTTATTGTAAATAGATCCAGGCGACTGGAATACTGTAAGAGGCCGGAGATTTTTAGTTACAGCTTTAAAATTTATTGTTAAAATGCGATTTTCAAATTATAATTTTTTTCCTTAATGTGAACAGTTCGTCTTGTTTTTTGTTCTGCTAAATTAAAGGGCATTTCGATGTTGAAAAATTTCATTAAAAACAAATTGTGGGTGTTTTTTTTGCGTCTCGGTCTCTTTTTTATTAAAACGAATGAGAGTTGTTGGCAAAGTAATTAAATTTGGTGCAAAATTTTTTATTCGCCCAAAGGTACTGCGATTTGCAGTAAGCTTGATGTTATCTATTTATGTAATATGTATACTATTATGGTCAAGGCCATTTGTGCCGTTCTAAAATAGAAGAACTGCGAGATCAGCTCTGCAATACACAGGCCAGTATGGAACTCAGGCCAGTAAATCTGAGCTACGAAAAAACGTTATTACAAACGATCTATGTTCAAGTATTATAAAAACGATAAGTCGTTTTCTTAAATAACTCAGTTATCAGAACTTCCATCAGTTATCACAGCCCGCCAAAAAATGACTGCTCAGATATTTAGAAATTCTGCGACTTGGCTTCTTGTTTCTTAATTTTTTTTCAGGTACGCACTTGTTTCTCTATGTTTGCTATTATTTGTTTAATTTTTGAGGACATTTTTACTTTGCTTTTATTTTCAAATTTATGTCCGACTTCTCGTAATCTCAGTTTTCCTAAGGTCAGTTTTAACGTAGAATTATAACTCATTGGAATAAGCCATGGCTCGATGTCCAGTTTTGTTTCAACATAGTCGTCCGGACATTCGTACGACCAGTGGACCACAGAGCCGTTTGCGCTCACAAGCCAAGCCTAAAAAAGTAACTTTTTTTGCGGATTGCCGGTAACCTAATCTGGGCTGTTTAGTCAGTTCACGTATAGCCCTTTTCCTATCTTTCCTCGCTTTTCAGTCTGAAACACTGTGTTGATTAATGCTCTTTTCTGCGGCCAAAATTTTCGAGTTTACAATTTTTGCTTCCATTTTCGAGAAAATTGACGGAATATTTTTCCAGAGTAATTTTTTCAACTAATCATTTTCAACGTAGTTTCCGTACAATCTCAAAGATTATTTGACACTTTCTGTAATCCTATGAAGAAATTCTTTAGAGGTATGGGAGTTTGGAAACAGCAAAGAGGTTGAGCTTTTGCAAGCCTCAGTTCAATAGGCAACTGCTCAATTGATAGTTACGCGCAGTCAGTAAAAAAAGAAAGTAATAGATTATAATGGATTTTTTAAGTCAGTCTCCATAAATTATAAAAAGAATCGATTAAAAATGGATTACATTGGTACTATATAATTCAAAACAATTAAACCATTATGATCGATTATTTAAAAAAAAACTTTTCCCTAAATTTTATTAGCTGATAGTTCATTTTAATGGATTATAATGCACTATTATACAACAAACGTCATCCCTTTATTTCATTTCATTTTTATTTTGTTGTGTGTGCTTTTCAGTTGGTATCATTTTTCACAATTTTTTTCAATCGCTTTTTTTAACAGTTTTTTGAAAAAAAAAATGTTCAATTGGTGTGACCTCGAAGTATTCTTAGAACGCCTAAACATGATAGTTTGAGTATTTTTTTTATTAACTAGCTTGAGTCAACGTCGCTACAGGGTACCGGCGGCCATTTAGACGATGGAACTTCGACCGAAAATCAAAATTGACATTAAGCCTAACAATTGAATTGTATAAACTGTATTAATTATTATTTGTCAGGTCAGGCCAGCCTCATTTTACTGCGGCGAGGTCAGCCTCCTATTAATGGAACTGTGGCAGCCTCATCATTTAACTGGGATGGTTACTGGGATCCTTTTACAGCTTTTCAGTTTCTCGTAAATCTTCTTTTTTGTCATTTAAACTTTTTTGATTCAGTTTAAAGGGTCCGGAGTGGCAGTTAGTATAGTAAATGGTGTTCACAACCAAAGAAGAATTCTTAAAATTACCGGATTTGAGTTTCACTTTACTGAGAGGATTGAAAAATGCATGCTATAAAATTTTTTAAAAAGTCTTTTTGTTTACTAAAACAATTTACTTTTTTACTGTACCTCCCGTCCGTAGTGATTTTTGATCTATACCAAAATCAAGAGCGACCTCCACGGAACCTATTTCAGTATCAGAAATCTTGTGAGATAAAATTTTGATAGAAAAAGGGATTGGAATCTATTATAAAAGTTTATAAAAGATTATGAGAGATTTTCGGAAAAATTATAATGAATTATAATTGATTAAAATTTATTAAAATTTCACCAAAATTCTTATCATTAAAATGGATTAATAATTGTCTAAACATCTATAAATGACGCTATAATCTATTGTAATTTATCAAAAAGTTCGATTATAATTATAATATAATCGATGACTTTCTTTTTTACTGAGTGCAGGTAGATACAATACGCGAATTATTTTTGCATGATATTTCCCACACTCATTATTCACTACAAAGTGAATCGATTCAGAAATTTTTTAAAATTTCAACTCGACACACTTTTTTGCTCTTTAAGAAACTGTGGTATTCAAAAGTCTTAGTTTCCCAATATTTTTGTTAAAACTATTGAACGGGGAATTTTTTGTCACAGTATAAGAGCAGTACTCTTACGTTATTAAAAGCAAAAGGAACCACTTTATTCTTTTTATAGCACGTATTCAGTAAACTCTTAAAATATTTTTCACTTTTTTAGAAAATTTTCTTTAATTTTCAGATTGGAAATTTTTTTATAGACATTAAAGGGTAGTGGGAAGATTCAGGGCTTCACCCTGATAACAGCTGTCTGGTTTAAAAAAATATTGCCTCAACTCCTTAGTTATCGAAGCGTTCAAACTTTCTACGATGTACCACATTAACACATTAACACGAAAACCATTTTATCCAATTTACATGATGTCAACCACTACTGTGCAATTTTTTCTTTTCCTTTTTTCAAAATGAGAAGTTTGACAAAGTGAAGTAAACAAAACTGCTCGTATCAGAGTGAAACTTTGATTTTTCCGACTACTTCTTAATGTATATGCAGCAGTAATCACATGAAAATTTTAAAAGTAATAAACATGAATTAATTTTTTTTTTAAAATCATCACCCCACACGTCACAAAAAGTACAAAGTGATAAATTTTGCTTCTGGTAACAAACCAATCGTAGAAAATAAGGTTCCTTCTATCAATTTGGAACAATTTCTAAGACGGATTGAATCTCCGCTTAATCGTTAAAAGCGCGAAATCTATCGCGCCTTAATTGTCCCAATTTGGCCAAACTGGCAATATTAAAATCCTCCTAACTTCACGAAAAATAATCACAGGTGAAATATCTTTTCACGCTTACGCTCAGGAGCACCATACCTTTCGAATGATAAAAAAATTTCCGTCAAAAATTGCTTGTTAAAAAGTCGAAATTTGTCTGAAGGAAAAACCCACCCCGAGAACAAATATTCCGTCTCTTCCGTTACGAAAGTCGGAACAAAAATCCATGAGAATGCAGTTGTTCTGATGCTAGAGGCCATTTGGCATTTTGTCCGAACTCAATATTATCGTGTTAAGAAATCATTTACTGACGTAAAATGAAAGTGTTACCACTGATGCTCGGCGTCTTGTTTGTAAAGGAAAACTCTTAGAGAATGTTTTTTTTTGCCGAGAAATGGAACAACATAACACGTTATTTGACAGGTTAGAAATCAGTGTTTCAACGTTCTAAACAGTTAAATATGAAAAAAATAACTTGAAAATTTTTCAACTTCAAAAAGTAACTGCTAAGTCAAACGTGATTGCTTGTTTCATTTATTCAATATAAGGATTTCATAGGTTTTTATTTATCACAAACTCTCATAATTATTATTAAGATCGGAAGTTTTAGTACCTCTATTTTTCCCCACTGCAGACAACCGTATTTTTCACTGAAAGGACTGGGGTTGATGAAAACTGCGGTATAATAAGCAACACTGTTCCACTCGTTCGTCTGAAAAAGAGGTCATATCATTAAAATAAAAGCATATACCATAACTTCGAAATCAGAGATACAAAAACATTAAAACAACAGATGCCGAAACGCTAAGGTTAGAATGATTTCATGTCCATTTTGATGAGTCGGATTTCAAAAAATTCCGATAAAAGAATTTTTTTTTTAACTTTTAGATGTTGAAAATGTTCACATACCTAAAAGAAAACGTTTTAGAAAGATGAATTTAATCTGATTTTGTTCAAGCAGAACCAATTGAAAATAACTTATGAGTAGCCTATGAAACTTTAGTATTGCGCAAAAAATGCGTTAAAAATACGGATTAATGACAAGTGTTGCCAGCATTCTGCGATATCCAAGTCAGTTTCAGTATTTTGAAATTCGATATCCAGTTGTCTTCAAACATGGGTCTTTTTTGGCCCGGGTATTGTAATGAAAACTGAAAAAATACCACTTCAAGATTGGTCCAATCGTTAGTGATCAAATTTCGCGTTTATTTTGCAAAAATTTTGAAGCCAGAAATCTGATAAACTTAAAATACAGCTATTTATAAGCACATCGATACAAACATAAAAACATTCCAGAATCCAGAGACTGCGCAAGTTTTGGGTATGTTTTTTTTTTTACTTTTGAACACCTACGCGTTTTCGCAGTTACAACAAGTTTGAGCGAAAAGTCGTTGGGTTCGAAATTTTGCACCAGGATTCATCAGCTTAGCAGCGCACCTTTATCTTTGTTCAAAGAAAAATCGTTTCGTTGTGATTTGTGATTTTTTTCTGCATTTAACTTTCTTTTTAATTAGATATCTGTCAATGCGTTTCATCATACTGTTCTAAATGAGTAGAAAAAAAAACTTAAAATCAAGTTGACCTAATGTATTTCCTTTAACCCTTGTTAGTAGTTTTTAGCGTTTTTATTACGGCGCAATCAACTAATTTAAATTTGCGTGGAGTCCCTGCTTTTTCGACAGTCTGAAAAAAACATCAATGGTTGAGACAAGTTTACTTTTGCTGGAAGATTCTCAAAAATCAGAAAATGGTTAAGAGAGGAGGACAATAGAGCCAGGAACAAAAGCGTCGCCTACAAGATCTCAGCAGAGAAAAGAAGAATCATGAGAAGATGCGCAACGGAAAAAAAGTTCAGATTCATTTAATAATTAGCTTTGAGCGCAAAAGGATAAAACGTAATTTACCAGAAAACACCCTCGGTTGAAAAATGCAATCGAGCAGGCAAACATCGACACAAATGGGTACCCGAGTCGAGATTTTTCACCTAATTTGAAGCAAGATTTGGGCGGTTTGAGCGATGTTTTTGGACAATTACGCTCAAAATCTTGCTTCAGAACGAGCGATTTGAGCGGTTTTTGAACGGTTTATCTAAAAAACCGCACGATGAATGAAAAATATATATTCATCTGAAATTTTCAAGTACAAAAACCAATGGCTTAAGATAAAAAAATGTAATTCTGTAACAGGAGAAACTAGCATGAACATCGAAAAAAAAGAACTCCTGTATGAACTGGGTAAACGCATTTACCGAAGACCGTCTAAAGTATTTCCGGAAAAGCAATTTGTTCGTAACTTGGGTTGAGTAAAAAGAACATTTTGAGAGACTGTGTAAATCGAAATCGAAGAAACTGATTGAAAACATTGTAGAAGAAGCTGTAAGTAGTCAGAATTATTCACATAACCCATCGGAAACTACAACTAAAGACCGAGAAAAACTCTAGGATAAGATAAACGCTTGGCCAGATGGTAAGATAAATCACGATGACGACTCTTCGGTGCCTAAAATTAGATTAATTTTTGATGAGAAGGTCCCATAAACGAAGGAGCTAATAAGTTTTGAACAAGGAAGTGGTGCTTTCTTAAGTTTGTTCGTACCAGTGAAATCGGCAAGTCCGAGTAGCTTTTTAAAACAAAACGTTATCCATGAATTGAAAAATAGGAACCCGTCATTTCTAAAGTCTACCAGTCATTCTATATCAGTTTACAAAAAGACAAAAAGATACTAGCTTTAGCTTTCTCTCTCTCTATCTCTCTCTCTCTCTCTCCTCTCTCTCTCCTCTCTCTCTCTCTATCTATCTCCTCTCTCTCTCTCTCTCTCTCTCTCTCTCTCTCTCCTCTCGATAAGTGCTTATTACGGCATCATGAATATTGCTGTAATTTGAGGCAAAACTGTTATTTGAGTACATTTCAATTAGTGAACAAGTGACAAGGCTTCATTTTGCATAACTTGGGACACTGGAAAAAGTTTATGTGAACGACTGCCTCCTGTCGGAGTTAGGGATTAAAAAAGCGCAGAGGCAAAGCCTGTAACGGATTATTCATGTGACCATTCCGGTTTACGATAGGTCCAATGAAAATTCCGATGCAAATGTAAATTAGCACAATAGTTTCAAAAGTTTGTTTACAAGAAATCGGAAGCCCCGCCTGACGGAAAAGTTGCACAGTTTTTTGCAATTTTTGAATCGATAGTGATCAAGGGTAGGAGAGCTTCTCTATTGGTTGGTGTAAATGATGAACTTACTGGAATGGAAAAATACGGACTTAATATCTATTTCGCTTAAAGCGACAGAGGTGGATTCATTAGTCCAATAGCAATGTCTTGAAAATTTTTACAAAAAAAACTGCAATTGGACTTAAAACTGCTAAGCAATCAGATTTCTCTAAACAGATACGAGATTGTTTTTTTAAAGTGAAAAACCTAGAAACACTAAATTAAAACATGATATCGTTATGGGGAAAACGCGCAAGTTTTCAAGAATCGGTTAGAATTTTTCCCCAAAAAATATTAGTGGAAATGAAAAATCAAATTTTAAATCATCGGGAACAACTTTTTTGGCACAATGAGAATGTCACGTCTAAGTACCGATGCTTCACAAAATGGATTCCCTGCAACATTAGATCAAAGAACGAAGACTTTTGGGCTACAATACTTTTTGCTTCGAGATTTTTAGAGGCCCTTGAGATGAAGTACCCGACGAAAGAGCTGGAAGGTTTGAATGTGATATGGGCAACTGCACTTATAAAAACTATCTATGACTTTCCATGTTTGGAGTTTTGACAGATCATATATCGCTCTTTTATCAGTGATGAACGCCAATCATGTAAAAAAAAGAAGACACAGTAGACTAACTTGTACAGTGAACCGACGCCTTCTTTTCAATTTTTATTTTCGACACATCTCAGAAGAAGAATTGAGTTTTACCGATTTACTTTCAAACGCCATCTTCTGGAAACGCCCTACCACCATCACTTTACGATATAAAACTTGTGGTGGCAACAATCAACAAGCTCAAGCTAATTATGTGTGCAAAAATACTTAAAAAGAAGAAAGAGAAGAACCGTAAAAAGAACTAAAAGTATATAAAAAACCATGGAAGTAACAAGTGCAAATAACTTCAAATTAGATCAAGGTCATACAATCATTTCAAGTTCTAGATGACAAGACTGGGTGGATAGAGACGGAGTTGAATACGATTACCTAAGCGAGTCGTTGCAGTTTTAAAAACACTACGAGAGTGGTACAAAAGACGGAACGTAAACATCAAATTTAGAGAATCATCGAACGCCTTCTCAAAAAATAATTGTTCCAGAATATTTTTATTCAAAAAGAAAGAAAAAAGAACTTTAGACCAGGAAAAGAAAAAATTTAAAGTGACCAGAGGTAACCCTTGACTACAATCCTATGCTAGAGACATTGGATTTCGCTTTCAGAACCAAAAAAACTTGACAAAAAATTTGACAGTGAAACTAAATCACTGGCTGATGTTTCTGATTTAGCAGTTAAGAGAAAAAGAAATTCCCCGACTAAGAGATCAAGACTCGCAATGAAATCAGGACTCGCAGGAGATTTCATCGGCAAACAGTTTGGTAACAAGTCATCACCAAGGAGGAGAGAATAAGAGCTGGAGATCAAGCCATAGAAAGATGATACCTTTACTATCAATTGAATGTGCTCTCATCTGTAGATATTGACCAGGTATTGACCAGGAATAATGTATGTTGCAATTTTCTGGGAGAGGGCTCAAGCTGTAATTCTGAATACCGCGGTGAATCACGTCTGAAAGCTATTCAGATTCCAGCCCCCCATCCACATTCGACCATTGACAGTCAGACAGTCAGAGAAACCCAATATAGATCGAGTGGCACACCCAATTTCAGTGGATACTTTTCCTAATAAACCTCAACCAGCATTCAAGTCACCAACCGTTTCGGGCAGCTCAATTAGACAGCGAAAAAAAAATAGGACCAACGAAATCCTTTGGAAAGAACATGTTAAGGAGAGAGAGTTAACCGCGGATAAAATTAGCATAACCCTGAAGAACTCGAACGACCTCCGCTCAAAACTATCCAAATTAGCGCAACATCAGAAGGACTTTTACTGGTTCAATTCAAAATCAATTTCACATCCGATCTCTCAAATTCAATTGTGTTTGACTGCCGAAACGACAGAAACGGCTAATTCACCATTATACGCAATGATCCCAGTCAGGCTTGTGACCTGCTCATCTTCCTCAGATATCTAAGAAATCCCACAAGATCAACAGAGAGAAAAACATTCCCATTGCTTGACAAAGAAACGAGGGCAGAGACTGAATCGTATTGTTAAGATTGTAACAAAGATGACAGATTTCTGTAAATTCAAAATTTAGTGCATGATGTTGACACGATATGGTATTCTAATTTTTTTTTCAATCATAGGAACCTCAAAACTTCTTTTAGCTTTAGTTAAGATTCTTTCACAATTTTAGCTTATTTCGATTTTCATTTCACCTCTTATCATTCAGTTTGTGAACACACATCCTGTTGATAACTGGATAGCCGTTTGCTGTGCAAGGAACACAGAATGTTCCGACCAGTATTAAAAAATAACAACAAAATTCTTTTTTTTTCAAAAAAGTGGCGTTTTTTTCGGCGTGGTCTGATGAAGGAATCTGAGCGAAAATGTAGTGACTGCTGAGGCCTTGAAAAATATGCCAATCGGAAAGCAATTTTTGAAGACAAGTTACAAGAAAATTGAAAAAAAAAACTTTTTTTTCAAATTTTTAATTTAGTTTTTCCAAAATTTTCAAGTTTCTGATTCCTAAGATGAAGCTAAAAGCTCCAATAAGTAACTTCAAAAGAGTAAAACAAAACAAACGTTCAAGGCTTAAATTAAGCATAAACTAACTAATGTAAGCCTGCTCACTCGCTCCAAATTAGATAAAACACCAAAAAAACGTACTGTACTGAATCCGCTACAGTACTCAACCTAAAGTCAATCGATTCTGATAAAAGCGTTGTTTTAAAATCAATTAACAAGACAACCGGTTTCTTAAAAAACTACAAAAAAAATTTGCAGTAATTTTTTAGATTTGTGAAGTTTTTATTCGCAAGATAGCGCTTAAAAATATCGAAAACCTATTTTATTAAATTTTTCAGGACTTGGACAAAAAGTTTGAAGTTAGACGAAAAGTAAACAAGACTACTCGTATCAGGGAGAAGCCCTGAATGTTCCGACTGCCTTTTACTGTTTTACTGGGAGAGGGCTCAAGCTGTAATTCTGAATACCGGTGAATCACGTCTGAAAGCTATTCAGATTCCAGCCCCCATCCACACTCGACCATTGACAGTCAGACAGTCAGAGAAACCCAATATAGATCGAGTGGCACACCCAATTTCAGTGGATACTTTTCCTAATAAACCTCAACCAGCATTCAAGTCACCAACCGTTTCGGGCAGCTCAATTAGACAGCGAAAAAAAAATAGGACCAACGAAATCCTTTGGAAAGAACATGTTAAGGAGAGAGAGTTAACCGCGGATAAAATTAGCATAACCCTGAAGAACTCGAACGACCTCCGCTCAAAACTATCCAAATTAGCGCAACATCAGAAGGACTTTTACTGGTTCAATTCAAAATCAATTTCACATCCGATCTCTCAAATTCAATTGTGTTTGACTGCCGAAACGACAGAAACGGCTAATTCACCATTATACGCAATGATCCCAGTCAGGATTGTGACCTGCTCATCTTCCTCAGATATCTAAGAAATCCCACAAGATCAACAGAGAGAAAAACATTCCCATTGCTTGACAAAGAAACGAGGGCAGAGACTGAATCGTATTGTTAGGATTGTAACAAAGATGACAGAATTCTGTAAATTCAAAATTTAGTGCATGATGTTGACACGATATGGTATTCTAATTTTTTTTCAATCATAGGAACCTCAAAACTTCTTTTAGCTTTAGTTAAGATTCTTTCACAATTTTAGCTTATTTCGATTTTCATTTCACCTCTTATCATTCAGTTTGTGAACACACATCCTGTTGATAACTGGATAGCCGTTTGCTGTGCAAGGAACACAGAATGTTCCGACCAGTATTAAAAAATAACAACAAAATTCTTTTTTTTTTTCAAAAAAGTGGCGTTTTTTTCGGCGTGGTCTGATGAAGGAATCTGAGCGAAAATGTAGTGACTGCTGAGGCCTTGAAAAATATGCCAATCCGAAAGCAATTTTTGAAGACAAGTTACAAGAAAATTGAAAAAAAAAACTTTTTTTTTTCAAATTTTTAATTTAGTTTTTCCAAAATTTTCAAGTTTCTGATTCCTAAGATGAAGCTAAAAGCTCCAATAACTAACTTCAAAAGAGTAAAACAAAACAAACGTTCAAGGCTTAAATTAAGCATAAACTAACTAATGTAAGCCTGCTCACTCGCTCCAAATTAGATAAAACACCAAAAAAACGTACTGTACTGAATCCGCTACAGTACTCAACCTAAAGTCAATCGATTCTGATAAAAGCGTTGGTTTAAAATCAATTAACAAGACAACCGGTTTCTTAAAAAACTACAAAAAAAATTTGCAGTAATTTTTTAGATTTGTGAAGTTTTTATTCGCAAGATAGCGCTTAAAAATATTGAAAACCTATTTTATTAAATTTTTCAGGACTTGGACAAAAAGTTTGAAGTTAGACGAAAAGTAAACAAGACTACTCGTATCAGGGAGAAGCCCTGAATGTTCCGACTGCCTTTTACTGTTTTACTGGGAGAGGGCTCAAGCTGTAATTCTGAATACCGGTGAATCACGTCTGAAAGCTATTCAGATTCCAGCCCCCATCCACATTCGACCATTGACAGTCAGACAGTCAGAGAAACCCAATATAGATCGAGTGGCACACCCAATTTCAGTGGATACTTTTCCTAATAAACCTCAACCAGCATTCAAGTCACCATCCGTTTCGGGCAGCTCAATTAGACAGCGAAAAAAAAATAGGACCAACGAAATCCTTTGGAAGGAACATGTTAAGGAGAGAGAGTTAACCGCGGATAAAATTAGCATAACCCTGAAGAACTCGAACGACCTCCGCTCAAAACTATCCAAATTAGCGCAACATCAGAAGGACTTTTACTGGTTCAATTCAAAATCAATTTCACATCCGATCTCTCAAATTCAATTGTGTTTGACTGCCGAAACGACAGAAACGGCTAATTCACCATTATACGCAATGATCCCAGTCAGGATTGTGACCTGCTCATCTTCCTCAGATATCTAAGAAATCCCACAAGATCAACAGAGAGAAAAACATTCCCATTGCTTGACAAAGAAACGAGGGCAGAGACTGAATCGTTTTGTTAAGATTGTAACAAAGATGACAGACTTCTGTAAATTCAAAATTTAGTGCATGATGTTGACACGATATGGTATTCTAAATTTTTTTTCAATCATAGGAACCTCAAAACTTCTTTTAGCTTTAGTTAAGATTCTTTCACAATTTTAGCTTATTTCGATTTTCATTTCACCTCTTATCATTCAGTTTGTGAACACACATCCTGTTGATAACTGGATAGCCGTTTGCTGTGCAAGGAACACAGAATGTTCCGACCAGTATTAAAAAATAACAACAAAATTCTTTTTTTTTTCAAAAAAGTGGCGTTTTTTTCGGCGTGGTCTGAAGAAGGAATCTGAGCGAAAATTTAGTGACTGCTGAGGCCTTGAAAAATATGCCAATCCGAAAGCAATTTTTGAAGACAAGTTACAAGAAAATTGAAAAAAAAAACTTTTTTTTTTTCAAATTTTTAATTTAGTTTTTCCGAAATTTTTAAGTTTCTGATTCCTAAGATGAAGCTAAAAGCTCCAATAACTAACTTCAAACGAGTAAAACAACACAAACGTTCAAGGCTTAAATTAAGCATAAACTAACTAATGTAAGCCTGCTCACTCGCTCCAAATTAGATGAAACACCAAAAAAACGTACTGTACTGAATCCGCTACAGTACTCAACCTAAAGTCAATCGATTCTGATAAAAGCGTTGGTTTAAAATCAATTAACAAGACAACCGGTTTCTTAAAAAACTACAAAAAAAATTTGCAGTAATTTTTTAGATTTTTGAAGTTTTTATTCGCAGGATAGCGCTTAAAAGTTTTGAAAACCTATTTTATTAAATTTTTCAGGACTTGAATAAAAAGATAGACGAAAAGTAAAAAATTAGATATCACTCAACTCAGTCCGAAGATTTTATGACTAATTGTGGCATATAATTTTGTGAGGAAAATAAAAAAAGAAAAACAAGGAGAGCCGGTTGCTGTGCAAGTAGCACAGAATGTTCCGACCATATACTTAAAAAAAACACTTTTACTTTTTTCAAATTAGTGTCGTTTTTGGGCGGAGTGTGAAAGCCTAAAACTCGGGCATTTTGGACAATCACGGTGAAACAGGCAAATTAAAAATCAATTTTGTCAAAGAAAAACAAACAAAAAGCATTGAAACATTCAAAAAAAAACTTTTTTTGAAATGTTGAAATTTTTTTCCAAGGCCGAGCTGAAAAAAATTACAAGAATAAAAGTAAACTTATAATCAAGTAACAAGAACAACCGGTTTCTTGAAAAACTACAAAGACAATTTGCAAAAATTTTTTTAATATGTGAATTTTTTATTCGCAAGATAGCGCTTAAAAATATTGAAAACCTATTTTATTAAACTTTTCAGGACTTGAACAAAAAGTTTGAAGTTAGACGAAAATTAAACAAGACTACTCGTATCAGGGAGAAGCCCTGAATGTTCCGACTGTCTTTTACGGTTTTACTGGGAGAGGGCTCAAGCTGTAATTATGAGCACCGGTGAATCACGTCTGAAAGCTCTTCAGATTCCAGCCCGCCATCCACATTCGACCATTGACAGTCAGACAGTCAGAGAAACCCAATATAGATCGAGTGGCACACCCAATTTCAGTGGATACTTTTCCTAATAAAACTCAGCCAGCATTCAAGTCACCAACCGTTTCGGGCAGCTCAATTAGACAGTGAAACAAGTAGGACCAACGAAATTCTTTGGAAAGAACATGTTAAGGAGAGAGAGAGTTAACCGCGGATAAAATTAGCATAACCCTGAAGAACTCGAACGACCTCCGCTCAAAACTATCCAAATTAACGCAACATCAGAAAGACTTTTACTGGTTCAATTCAAAATCAATTTTTCATCCGATCTCTCAAATTCAATTGTGTTTGACTGCCGAAACGACAGAAACGGCTAATTCACCATTATACGCAATGATCCCAGTCAGGATTGTGACCTGCTCATCTTCCTCAGATATCTAAGAAATCCCACAAGATCATCAGAGAGAAAAACATTCCCATTGCTTGACAAAGAAACGAGGGCAGAGACTGAATCGTATTGTTAAGATTCTAACAAAGATGACAGATTTCTGTAAATTCAAAATTTAGTGCATGATGTTGACACGATATGGTATTCTAATTTTTTTTCAATCATAGGAACCTCAAAACTTCTTTTAGCTTTAGTTAAGATTCTTTCACAATTTTAGCTTATTTCGATTTTAATTTCAACTCCTATCATTCAGTTTGTGAACACACATCCTGTTGATAACTGGATAGCCGTTTGCTGTGCAAGGAACACAGAATGTTCCGACCAGTATTAAAAAATAACAACAAAATTCTTTTCTTTTTCAAAAAAGTGGCGGTTTTTTTGGCGTGGTCTGAAGAAGGAATCTGAGCGAAAATTTAGTGACTGCTGAGGCCTTGAAAAATATGCCAATCGGAAAGCAATTTTTGAAGACAAGTTACAAGAAAATTGAAAAAAAAACTTTTTTTTTCAAATTTTTATTTTAGTTTTTCCGAAATTTTCAAGTTTCTGATTCCTAAGATGAAGCTAAAAGCTCCAATAACTAACTTCAAACGAGTAAAACAAAACAAACGTTCAAGGCTTAAATTAAGCATAAACTAACTAATGTAAGCCTGCTCACTCGCTCCAAATTAGATGAAACACCAAAAAAACGTACTGTACTGAATCCGCTACAGTACTCAACCTAAAGTCAATCGATTCTGATAAAAGCGTTGGTTTAAAATCAATTAACAAGACAACCGGTTTCTTAAAAAACTACAAAAGGCTTTCAAATTTGCAGTAATTTTTTAGATTTGTGAAGTTTTTATTCGCAGGATAGCGCTTAAAAGTTTTGAAAATCTATTTTATTAAATTTTTCAGGACTTGAATAAAAAGATAGACAAAAAGTAAAAAATTAGATATCACTCAACTCAGTCCGAAGATTTTATGACTAATTGTGGCATATGATTTTGTGAGGAAAATAAAAAAAAAACAAGGAGAGCCGGTTGCTGTGCAAGTAGCACAGAATGTTCCGACCATATACTTAAAAAAACAAGTTTTACTTTTTTCAAATTAGTGTCGTTTTTGGGCGGAGTGCGAAAGCCTAAAACTCGGGCATTTTGGACAATCACGGTGAAACAGGCAAATTAAGTATCAATTTTATCAAAGAAAAACAAACAAAAAGCATTGAAACATTCAAAAAAAAACTTTTTTTGAAATGTTGAAATTTTTTTCCAAGGTCGAGCTGAAAAAAAATTACAAGAATAAAACTAAACTTACAATCAAGTAACAAGAACAACCGATTTCTTGAAAAACTACAAAGACAATTTGCAGTAACTTTTTTAATTTGTGAAGTTTTTATTCGCAAGATAGCGTAAAAATATTGAAAACTTGAACAAAAAGTTTGAAGTTAGACGAAAAGTAAACAAGACTGCTCGTATCAGGGAGAAACATTGAATGTTCCGACTGACTTTTAAGGTTTAATGAGCAGTAATAAAATTTAAAAAATTAAATGAAACTAAAAAAATGAAAAAAGTTTTTTCTAAAATTTTTTATGAAAAAAATCACCCCACACGCCATATACAGTACAAAGGAATCTAATTTGCTCCTTGCAACAAACCAATTATGGCAAATAGGCTTCTTTTAACCAATTTGGAACGATTTGTAAGACAGATTAACTCTCCGCTTACGCGTTAATAGCGCGAAATATATCGCGCGTTAATTGTCCCAAATTGGCCAAAATGGATTATTTAAACCCCCGTAACTTTACCATGACAGGTGAAATATATTTTAAAGTTTGAGCTCAGGACAACAAAACCTTTCGAATGTTTTTTAAAAAATTTTGTCAAAAAAGGCTAGTTAAAAAGTCGAAATTTGTCTGAAGAAAAAAAAACCCACCCCGAGCACAAATATTCCGTTACTTTCGTATGGAAAATTTTTAACTAGCCAATTTTGACAAATATTTTTTATATTATTCGAAAGCTGTTGCTGTCTTGAGCATGAACTTGAAATAATATTTCAGCTGTGATCTTTATTTGTAAAGTTATCGGGGTTTAAAGATTGCCATTTTGGCCAATTTGGGACAGTTAACGCGCAATATCTTTCGCGCTATTAACTCGTAAGCGGAGATTTAATCCGTCTTATAAAACGTTCCAAATTGGTTGAAAGAAGCTCATTTGCCATAAATGATTTGTTACAATGAGCGAAATCTATTCTTTTGTAATTTATTTGGCGTGTGGGGGATGATTTCATAAAAAAGTTTCAAATTTAAGAATATATATTTTTTTCATTTTATTTTATTGCATTGATTTTTTTATGCTACTGGTGCTCCATAAACCTTAAAAGGCAGTCGGAATATTCAAGGCTTCGCCCTGATACGAGCAGTCTTGTTTCTTTTCTATTCGAAGTCCTTCGGACTTCGTGACACTGTTCTAAGCGAATAGAAAAGAAGCAGTTTTCATTCAGCTTATTTTTTCTATCAACCTTTGTTAGTATTTTTTATCAGTGGTATGACATTCTCTACTTCGCATAATCTAAGAAAAAATTTGATCAACTGAAAAACATTTGGCTTTGCTTATACTGACTGAGACGTTATGCCGTATTTTGTTTGATAACTAAAGCTAGCTTTTTAATTTGTCTTCCTTTTTTCAACTGTATATCGTTTCGATATGTTATTACTTAATTACCTCACTTGAAACTCAATCTCTATGAACGTTGAAAAAAAGAAGACAAATTATGATTTTTGGCTACATGTCGTTCTAGAGAGTAGTAACACTCTATTCCTTCCGGGTATTCTCCTCCTAGAACTGCCACGGGGCTAACAGCTTCTCCATCCACCAGTTTTTTCGGATGATTGATTGTTCCACAGTCTCTTACTGAAACGAATGAACCAAAAGGTAATGGAGAAAGAGAGAGAGAGAGAGAGAGAGAGGGGGGGGGGAAACAAAACAGGTTTCCCAGATTTCTTAATAATTTCAAAAGCTGGAATTTGAATATGAAAGATTGTTTTAAAATGAATTTTTATAATTTATAGTGTTAAATTGGTGATGAATCAATTTCAGCTACTTGTATATTTAGGCTTTTGTAGCTAAAAATTGTCGTTTCGAGGAAAAATTCGCAAAATCAGAAAAAAAGTTAGGTCAACAAGACATCAAGAAAAAAAAAACGGGCCAAAAAAGGCGTATTCAGTCAATTTATGAAAACTTTTGACCAAAAATTTCCAGTTTTTTGGCGCGCTATCCCCTCAAAATCAGCTTGATTTGGCGAAAATTTTTAGAAGCCGTCAGCCAAAAAAGGATATCTTAAAGTAGTACGAAGGGGGAACATTTGGGTCGGCAGGGGTTCGAATCCCTGAGGGGGGACTGTGAGCGTCCGCCTTCTCAAATTCCGCTAGTGGTTCTATCCAGGGTCGGATAAGTATGTTCTGAAGTGGGAGGTGGTAGTGGGGGGGGGGGGTTGGGCGGCTGGTTTTCAGGATTAAAAAAATTGTTTTTCCTAGGCGTCCCAAATTACTATAAAGACACTTTTCGCAGTCATATTTTTGAAAAAAACAGGCCAAAAAAAGTCGTTTTAAGGTACTTTTTGGAAAACTTTTTGGCAGCCCCCCCCCCTCCCCCTCAAAATTAGTATACATTACCGCCGAAGGCGCATCTAGAAAACTGAAACGATCCTTAAGTGAACTTTAAATCGCGAGAAGCAGATTCTCGCGATTTAAAGGGTTTTAATCCCAATAATTGAATTAAAACAAAAAAAAAACAAAGAAAAACAAAGAATTTTTTTGCATTTCCTTGTGGTTATTTTTTTAGACTTTAAACTAAAGCATCCGGAATTTTGAGTGAAAATTTGAAAAAAAAATTCTAGTTGATTTTTTGAAAAAGAATTCAAGCACGAGGTGGTAAAGTTGAGGGCAGAGTTTAAATTGAGAAAAAAAGACGTAACGTAGAAGAGTAAATCTTCAGATTGGAATGATATCCATGTGATAAAGTATAAGAGTAATCTCAGAAGTTCGATCAAAGTTTTTTTTCAAGCTCGTCAGTTGAATGAATATTGACGCATATGTCGAAATTAGAAAAATGTATCGATATAAGAGCTCATGTTTCTACAGTGGTCAATTTTACAACACTGCCAAGGATCTAAGCAACTCTGATTTGAAAATGCGCACGTCTTGAAAAAAAAAGACTCAGCAGATTGAAGGCTTAACCGGTGGCCAAAAACTTCAAAATGTTCTTTAAAATTGAATAAAATTTTTGAAAATTTGGCTCTTGCATTGTTACAATAAAAAACATTTTTCTTGAAAAAAGCTATTTGATACTATCACTTCTTAAAAAAAAATACAAAAATAGGAACACTTCTTAAAGTAAACTTGTAAGATGAAAGTTTTTCCCACAAAAAATCGGAAACATAAAAATTCAGTTTTGAAAATCTGTTTGTGATCACAAACAAAAATTTCCGCTGTCCCAGAAAACAATAACGGAGCCTCATGGACTAAAAATCTGGGTAGCTTTAGGAGCTTGAAGTTTTGAATTTGCAACGGAATACGTTCAAGTATGATATATGATATTCGGGTTAGGTTCATTCCTTTCAGGGCAAATTTTGTCCCGGAAAACACGCAACGGTGCGTATAAACTATTGAACTCTTGGGACAATTTTTTAAAATGTCTCTGAAAGTGAAAGTGGAATCATTAATCAAATAATTGCTGAGTCTATGAACAAAATCGTGTAAGTTAACTTTTGCGTCATTTGTTGTGTCGCCGGAACTGCAAAGGTAGAAAAGTTCAAAATATTTAGTGATAAGACCGAAGAAATCGGTTTATCCTTCTGAGCTACCTTATGGATTAACCATTTGTATGAAGAATCCGCAACAGCAAAAAATAAAAAAAAACGATAATATTGCCCGCATTGGAATTCTATGAATAAAAATTCTTATAATTGCACCCCATTGTCAGTGTACACAAAAGTGAAAAAAATCGATATAAAAAATAATTAAAAATGGATTATTTATTACTATTTTTCGAAGAAAAAATCGTTTTTTAAATCCAATATAATCGAGTTTTTCCGTCACTTTTTTCGAGAGTCGGAAAAAATGAGTTAGGACCGAGTTGGTTAACTCATAGAGTAATTTCGGATAGGGTACACCGTCTGCTCGTCACGCTATCTTATTTTCGGCCGGATAGATTCGTGCAACTTCTTAGTCTAATACCGATCCTAATCTTACTCTTATACTATCTAGTCTCAGGTTGTTTAACTAGTCTCTGCTAGGCTCAATAGATCTAGGGTATACTGGTTTATTGCGGTTGCTGAAGTGCTCGGGAGAGTCCAACTAATTTCTAAGTTAAATTCAAATCTCTCTGGTGCTGAAATTACAAGTAACTTCAGCACTTACAAATAAGTGGGTTGTTAGTTAGATGGATCATGATTGGTTAATATTAAATACTTTACATTGGTAAAATATCTAATTTATCCAATCATAAAATGTAGTTTAGATCAGGTTCCACCCATCCGGGTTTTACAGAGTTTTTTAGAATAGTTCTTCTGCAATTTGAAGGATGGATGATGGACGTTGGTTTTTGGCGAACATCATTTTCTTCCGTTTCCTCTTTGTTAAAGAAGTTCCAGGAAGCTGGAGTTAGAGACATAAGACGTTGTGTCTTCTAGTGACAACGACTAAGTCTTTGCCACAAACTCAAATCTGATTTCAGAATGGTTGGCTATGTCAGGTTTTTCTGTTCTGCGTGGAGAACTTCTTTTGTGTCTGGTCTAGTTTGGGAATGGCGTGGAGATTGTGCGTGGAGGGGATGCCTGGTTACTCGGATCTGTACGTATACTTGAACATCGAGGTGGTCATTGGTCTAGTTCAATGAAGTCCTTTTCTGCGAAGTCAAGTCGTACTCTAAATCCTTTGAGTTGTGATTGTGAGTGGCATATCGATTGTGGTTGGTCATTCTCTCTCGAGTGTAGTGGGATCTTTAGATGTTCGTCCTTGGTGTTGTATTCTGATCTATGTATTGCATAATGTAATTTACATTTTATAAAACATTTATTAGTTTAATATTTTTTAATTATGATTTTAGTTAGTTGTTTTCACAAAAGCTTTTTGTTTTAGTTCGGTTATTTTGAAGAGTTACTCACACTTGAGTAGCTCTTATTAAAAATAGAGGTGTGGTCACAAAGCGTGGATGTAGCGCGGTGGGTTAGGCCGGCTATAGAGCATGCTCAGGACGTCCTTCCTGGTGGGTTAGGCCAGGAGTGGGAGTATGATTTCATGCGGTTTTTGTGAGGGGTCCTGTTATGTGACAACGTTTTATGTTGGGTTTGTTGTGGTTTTTCTTATGTCTTGTTGGTTATGTCCTTTTTCCAAAAATCAAATTGTTCGTGGTATGGGTTTGTCTTTCGACTTTTTTGTGTTTTATTATTTCTTTCTTAGACTTTATAATAGTCTTCAAAAGAATAAATTATCCAGTTTTAAACTGGGTTAATCCGGTTTGGGTACCGTTGGTTTCCTTTTCTTAGTCATGCTGTTATTCTATGATTTGTGGTATTTAGTAAGCTGCGTTGGTTAGTTTTGTTTAGTATATGATTCCTTTCCAACCGGGTTAAAGGAAAGTTTGAAACATGTTATTATATGTTAGAGTTGTTGAGTGTGAAAACTTGAAACTGAAATTCATTATTTTAAACAATTCTTCGTGGGCGAGCTGTGCGAGTGTGGATAGAATTTCTGTGCGAATGAATGAAAATATCAAAAGATTAGTACTGCAATTGCATTTTATTAATTTACTGCATAGAATTTGGAAATTTACTGCTAGTTATGGGGGAATTTTAAGTTACAAATTTTCATCATAATTAAATTTACTGCTTGTGGGGAAAATTTTAGAAATGAATTTACTGCATTGGTATTAAATTTATAAATTTATAAGTGTAAGAGATTAATAGAATTGTTGAAGTCTGTTTGATGAAATTTGCGATCTTTATTTGTTTTTTGTGGTTTTTGTAGGTGATCGTCGGATGAAGGCTAAAAATCTAAGGAAAACATGGATAAAGTATGGTGAGTTTTTTAATATTTCAATTAGTTAGTTATATTCATTTAATTCATACTTACCTGTTAGTCGTCGGGGAAAAAACCGTGGGGGAAGATGTCGTGAATTAGTTCTGAAGTTGTTAGTAGTTTAGCTAAGATGCGGATGATATTTTTAGTCTGAAGCAGTGGCCAAAGCAATTGAAGTGCCTTAATAGTGGTTAGTTCTTCAGTGCCAACTGCAAACTCATAAGGTGTGTTTTGGATTAGATTATATAATTTGTGATTGAATTTAGTGTTGTGGATGAATTCTAAAATTGGGATTTCTATAGGTTGTACAAACTCGTGCGGGATAAGGAAGGGTCGGGATTCTTCGGCGTTGAAGGTCTTGGTGATGAGACAGAAGATGTACATTTGGGTTATGGGGTCATAATTACGAAGAATACCATGGAGGTTAGTGTCTTTAATACAATATGTGAAATTTAGGAAAAATGGTGAAGTGTATTTGGAATTAATGAATTGAAAACGATGGTGTGGTTGTCTAGAGGGTGTGTGTAGGTCAAAGTGATTTTGGATGAAGCGATAATAACTATATGTGTGGGTTTGTTTAGTGCGCAACATAATATCGTGTGAGCAGTGTAAATCTCTTTCGTGTGGTGCAAGGAAATGAAAGGTTAGTGAAAATTTTTGGAAGCGTTCTTTGAAACTTTCGTATGCTTGTGTGTCTGTTAGTGCTTCTGAAATAATGTGATCAAACTTTCGGTCGAAGATGTTTAGTGTGAATATATATGGTGTCTTGATGAAAAATTTCTCGGTAATTTGTGGATTAGCGAAGCGATCGTCGTCTAAGAATTGATCTTGGTTAGCTCTGATGATGTTGTGATCATAGTATTCGAGTGTATATTCGTTAGCTCTAGGTGCAGTGTGTGTTTTTAGTGATTTTTTATATCCAACGTAAGTAAATTGTCTAGCGGTTAGTGGTGTAGTGAGTCGATATAGCATGTCCGTATTTCGCTCTATATCGATGTGAGTGTTAGATAATGGTAAGCAAAGAGGGTTAGTAAAATGATAATATGAGGTCCAAGAGAGAGTGGGCATTAAAACGTATTCATCTACGAAGTTGCGTGTTTCGTTAGTGTCGTGGGGGGTGTTTAAGGTGTATTGTGGGAATGAGGGTAAGGTGATGGCTAAAAATTCTTTTGTGTTAGTATGCTTGGGGTGGTTGATGTATTCACGGGCTGTTCCTGGTTTTGCTGGGAAAGGATGGTTGGGGAACTTTCTTTTAAAAGTGCGGTAAGCTCTATTAGTGTTGAGTGAAGATTCAGTTGATGTGGATGATGGTGCTAATGATTCAGTATAATTTGAAGAGGGTGTAGGGGTAGGGGGGTTGGATGAATTTATTGTGGAGGAGATTTGGTTTATGGTTGGGGTATTAAGGTGGTAGGGTTGTTGTTGAAGGGTAATAAAATTATCTAGCTCTGGGGAGATTCGGGGGGTGTCTGGAGAATGAGATGATTGGTCAGAATGGTATGAGGAGTAGGTTGGGGTAACTTGGGAAGCATAAGAGGGTGTGGGGGTGATTGGGTCAGGGTTATTGGATAATATGGGTTGAAAAGGGGGTTGAGAAAAATTAGAAGAGTTATGAAAATTATTGGATGGGGATGGTTCTGAGTCGGCAAATTCATCGGGGGTTTCAATATTCGGGTTATTGAGTTGTGAGATGGAATATAAAACTGAGATGTGTGAATTAGTATCGGAATTCATGCCTGATGTTACATTACTAGATGGAAAATCGGGTGGCGGAAAAGCAAAAAGTGGTATTATTGGGATTGGGGAGGTAAGATTGGTTGGGTGGGAATTTGATCGGTGTAGTGATCCAAGTTGGCGGCTCATCGTGGGCTAAAAAAATGATTATTTTGAGACTGAAAAGCGGTGGTATGGGGTTGTTCAATAATTTGTTCATAAGTATTATCATCTTGTGACTGGTGTGTCATTATATGTTGAATGGGACTTTGTGATGTGGTGAGTCGAAAATTTGGATTATGTGTGATGGCTAAGTTTCGAAAATTTCGTGGGACTAGGGATAGTGGATGGTTATTTGGTAGGGGTGGTAATTGTGGTGCCGTTGGCGTTATGTCTACATTGTTATGTTCTTCGTCGTATGTATTTTGTCGTGTTGCTGTTTTTGTGTTATATTCCTTTATTTGTGCGTCTAAAAGAATTTTGTTTATAGATGTAGAAAAGATTCCAAAAAATCCTGCAAAGAGTATGCGTGCTACACTTGCTTGTCGATTGACCTGTGTGTGTATAGCACATGTGTTGTAGATTCCTTTTAAAAGTGAGAAAAGAAATCCAATAAAGTTAAACATTGCGTATAAAATAGTCAATTTTTCTAAGATGTAGTAGGGCCATCCTAGAAAATCGAGGATCTCATTTTTGAGTGTAACAAAGCTAAAAATGTTAATTGGTGATATATCTTGGGGACGGTATTTTTCACCGTTTAGATATATATAATCTTTAATGTCTTTAAAATATCCGCTATAGTCTTGCGTGTAGATATCGGCAAATCCTGCGGTTTCTGCAAGTTTGCGTAAATTTTGGTCTATTGATTGTCTTTGTATAGTGTCCATTTGTGTTAATAATTCTTGGAATTGTTGTGTTCTAATGTGATGTTGAATATCTGATTTTGAATAGATTCCTATTGATTGTAAGTCTATATTTGGGTTTCGAGCAATAGCGCGAATGCATTCTGGTGAAAATTTTTTGAGTGATTGCATTAATGTATGATATGGAGTGAGAAGATAATATTTATTTTCATCAGGGTTTAGTTGTACTACATTGTGGCTGTTTTCTGATCCACATGGGACTGCGGTATCCCAGAAATAGGTTCTTCGTGAAAGTGTATCCACGAAATGTACTTTATTCTTATAAAAGATAGGGATTCTTTTATAACATCGTTTATCTTCAAAAACGTATAGTGGTGATACTTTTTTAGTACAAGTATAAAACCATAAGATGTTTCCTTCATAGTCTAAAAAATTTGATCTATTTCCAGATAATAAGTATCCTGCATAGGGTATTTTTAATACTGCTAGTGCAAGTGATTGTAATATTTGTGTTCGTTCTAATTCGCATAGGTGGTGTAGTGTTTCTAATTCGGAGAGTGACATTTCTTGAAAAATTCGGCTAATTGTATAATCTAGTTTCATATCTAAATGAATATCATAGTGGATATTACCGAAATATGTAGTATTCATTAGTGATAATTCTTGTAAGCGTGTGCTTCTGGTGTCATGGGGTTTTAGATGTCCACCAGGTTGTCCGTTGCTTTTTTCAAAATTAACTTAGTGGGAAGGTAGTTACTTAGTTAACTTAGTAGTTACTTTAGTGGGAAGGTTTATGTTTATTATAGTATTCTTCCAAAAAAAGAATTAGAAGGATTGTTGCTAGGGCAAATGTGAAGATTGCTTTCTTTATACATTTACATATTGTCAAAATGAGGGATGATAAAAATGTTATGAAAATTACAAACAATAAAAAAATATCGGTTCTACTGAAAATTGTTCGTATCATTTAGACAAGTTATATGACTCGTACCTGTGGATGTAATCAAGGGTTTTGGAAAGTTGGAGGAATAGTTCGAGTATAGTGTAGAAAATTAAAAAAATGTTACAAAAAATGATTAGGATTATTAGAAAAGATTCAAGTATATCAAAAAGAAATATTAGAAAGGTTTCAAGTATTGTAAAAAAATGTTTAAGATTTATGAGTATTTGAGTAACTGATTGAGAGAAGAGCATTTAAGAAATGATCTCTTGGTCGAATATTTTTTGCTGTTTGAGGCGATTTTCTAGTGTGGTCGGATTATTTATTAGTTTTTTGACAAGTGGGTTGAGTTCTGTAAAAAATTGTTGGGGGCAATTTTCATGGTGACTGGGAGGTCGTCTTTTTCTTTATTTTTGTTTGTCAAATGATCCGGGGTATGGTGAGATTTTTATACTTTAGGCTAATTAAAATGTTCATTTTGTTACTTTAGGCTAAGTTAACAAATTTGCTTTGGGGGTATTCGTGGTCTGAGTTGGGGAAATATTGTTGATCTTTGGGTTATTAGATAAGGGAGGGGTACGGTATTATGGTGATATTTATTTTAGTTGTCAAGTTGGAGTGGTTTGCTTATTTTTGACCTGGAGGTCGTAAAGTTATAGTTATAGATGTGCCTGGAGTTCTATATGATTCGTCTAATTGGTCTTAGTTTGAGTTAGAGAAAGTGACGGATTGGATGAATCCTATTGGTCTATTTTGAACTAGAATTATTACGTACTTGTCAGCATGTTATTTTGAAAAATGTAAATGAAAATTGTTTCGAAGGTTTCAAGATAGTGAAGTATAATGTTGAAATTACTTTTGAAATTCCACTTTCTTTAAAATTTTAGATTGGGGGATGAATATTTTATAGTTTTTACGTGGTTGATTTCGGAGTCTTGTTGTTTTTCTATTTTCTGATTTGTCGATTTGTTCTTGGGGTATTATTTGTTCGGTCATTTTTCTATTTTTTCTTTGTTTTGGTGATTCTTTATGGTTTTGTGTATTGATTTTGGTGGCGATTGGTTTTGTGTTTTGATTTTCGGTGGGGTTATCATTTTGTTCTGTGTTTTTCAGATGTGGTTCATTTTGAATGATTTTTAATCCTGTGAAAGAATATAATTGAGTTAATTCGCGGAGTGCGTATTCTTTTGGGTAATAAGGTAATAGGTTGTTTCGATGTTGAACGATTTCTTTTTTGTTTGAGTCGGTAATTTTATATGTGACATCAGTGGGTTTTGCAATTATTTGGTATGGTCCTTTTCGAAGGGGTTGTAATTTTTTAGAAATTCCTTTTTGTGTATTAAAATTAGGTATTAAAACAAATGTTCCAATTTTTAATTCGGAGGCTGGTGTAAAACGTGAATTGATTTGTTCATTAATGTTTTGTCTTTGTAATAACTTTTTTGTTATTTTTTGATAAATTTCATTGTGTTTTTTATCTCTATTTAGAATCCATTCGGTGTGTGTACCGGAGGCTAGTTTAAGAATTTGTGGGTGATGAAAATGATCTTCATCGTGTGTATGTAAAGGTAGGTTATAACAAATTGAGTCTTTATTTGGTTGACAATAACCTTGTGCGTTTTTATGAGAATTCGCTGTAAACATTATTGGTTTGCGTGGCTTTTGGTTAAAAACCATTTCGTATGGTGACATTCCTAAAGTTGTCGTAATTTGTGAATTATATGCTAAGGGAAATAATTTTACATCTGCTGACCATTCGGTATATTTTGTATCATTTCCGTTGATGATACATCTAAGATATTCTTGTAATGAACGGTTCATACCTTCGACTAAGCCGTTTGTCCAAGGTGCATGAGATGTACGTGGTTTGTGTTTAATGTTATATAAATGACATAGTGTGATAATTTCATTATTTATGAATTCTGTACCGTTGTCTGTAACTAAAATTTCTGGTAGTCCGAATTTTGCTATCCAGTGTTCATAGAGTGTTGTGTAAGCGTAATAAGCGTTACAATGTGGTACTGGGTTAAGTGCTACATAATGTGTAAATGCGTCAACAATTACCATAATGTAGGAGTTTCCTTCTGATGAGGGTGAAATTGGTCCTTTAGTATCAAATGAGATACGATGATTAAAGTACAAACTTTGTCCTTTAAAATCTTGTTTTTGTGCTATTTGTTTTTGATTTGGGTAAGGTTTATTTAGTTGACATACTATACAGTCATTGCATAGTACTTTTATCCAAATTGGTGCATTTGGGAAATAAAAGTTTTTTTTTTGTATAAAATTTGAATATGTTTTCTCTGATCCAGAGTGTCCTTTAATATTTTGTGTATGTGAAATATTAAAAGCTATAAGAATCATACTTAAAGGGAGACATGGAACTGTAGATTCATTCAGGTTATACTCTAAAAGGTCTGTATTTTCGTTAATTGTTGTGTTGTTAAATTTGCGAAAGTATCGGAGGAGTGTTTTGTTTCCTAGAATGGTTGAATCTGCTTTGATAGGTTTAGTTTTATATTTGTGCCATGATTTCAGTTGTCGAATTACTGGGTCAAGGTTTTGATATTGTTTCAGTGTTGAAATTGTAATTATTTCTGTTGGGGGGAGAAAAATGTTTTCGATTTCTAATTTAGATAAGGGTATTGTATCAAGTGGGTCGTGAAGGTCAAAAACTTGATTTATTGTGTATTTTGAATCATTTGTTTGTGGTCCTGATAAATTTATTTTATCAGTTAAATCTTCTTTTTCAATTAGTGGAAAATGGTCTTTCTTAGGCAGGTGTTGTTTTGTTCGTTTTTGTTGGGTGTTATTTTTTATCCATTGAGAATATGGGATTGGTTTGAAAGTTGATGTTCCAAGTAAATCAACTTCATAATGATTATTTTGACAATCTAAATAAAGTGGGAAATGTTGTAAATTATTTATTTGTGATTGTTCAATATCAGTTTTTACTGCATATTTGCATTCCAATCGGGGTGATGTTTCGTTTTCTGCAAGGTAGAATTTTATGTTTTTGGGTATTTCAACTGTTGTTTTTCGTGTAAGTAATTCAGGTGGTGTATTTCGACTTAAGGTGTCTGGTAATGCAAGATTTTTTCCTGCAGTCCAAACTATATGTAAGTTTGGAAATTTCATTAGAATTAGTTGAAATCTGTAAACTCGGTGGTTTGGGTTAGATTTTTGTGTAAAGAGAAAGATGATTGGTTTATGGTCTGTGAATAGAACTGTTGGATGTTTTGATCCAAGTATCAGAAATTCATATTCTGTCAGTGTATATATTATGGCTGTACATTCTCTCATTAGAGTTGAGAGTCGTAGCTCTGCTTGAGTGAATAATCGAGAATTTGCTGATATGAGGTTCATTTTATTTGTACCATTATGTGATTGTAATAGTGCTGCACCGATGCCAAAGTTCGAAGCATCGCACATTGCATAAAATGGTTGATTTGAATCTGGAATTGTGTTTGAAATTTGTTCAGTTAAAAGTTTCTTTATTTCTTCAAATCGTGTTTGATGTTCTATGTTCCATTCAAAGTTATTTTGTTGTCTAAGGATGTTATAAAATGGTCGTAGATATAATTGCATTTTATAAACATATTTACTTAAAAAGTTTAACATTCCAAGAAATTCTTGGATTTTCTTTTTATTTGTTGGTGGTTGAAGTTTTTGAATAGCGTCAATGCGTGATTTCAATGGAGTGATTGTTTTTCTTTCTATATTATGTCCTAAGAATTTAACTCTTGTCAAAAAGAAGTGTGATTTATCGGGGGCGGCCTTCAGATTTTCGTTCTGAAGTATTTGGTGATATTTTTCTAAAACATTGAACATCTCGTCTTTTGTTTGTGATTGCATAAAAACATCGTCTAAATAGGTGATTGCGTTTTTCTTGAGTATTAGTGGTCTAAAAATTTTGCTCATAAAAGCTGAAAATGCTGCTGGTCCTATGGATATTCCATAGAATAAGCGGTTGAATTCATATTGTTGGTTTCCGATAACAAATTGTGTTAAACGTCGTGATTGTTCATCTAGTGGCATTTGATTGTATGCACTATTCATATCGGCGGTTGTAAAGTATTTGCCGTTTATTTTTGTTAAAATAACTTGTATTGGTTCAATGGGCCAATTACATTTTGATTCATCTATAAGTGAATTGAGGTATCTAGCATCGAGAACGATTTTCAATGATTCTCCTTTAGCTAGTATCATAACAGGGTTGATAAATGTGTTGCCTTTTGGTTGTTCTTCTTTGTTTACTGGTGATATAATGTTGTATTGTTCTAAAATGTCGAGTAATCTGTTCACTTTATCATGTAAGTGAATTGGTACTTTACTTGCTCTCTGTTTTTTGAAAACTGCGTCTGGTTTTAACGGGAGATGTAGTGATGAACTGATTTTCCCAACATCGAATTTTGATGTTGCATAGACTGATGAATATTTAATTAGCTGTTTGGCTAATTTTTCGAATTCGTCTTGTGTTATTTGTGAATGTTGGAAATTAAACATTGTTAAAAATTTTTGTTGGTCCTCTGTGTAGTTACTTATGTTGAATGTAGGTTTGAAATATGGAGTTTTTGTGAAATAATCCGTATTTCTGTTTTCGTTACTTATTATATTATTTATAGATAATTCTTCATTAAGAATTGTAGATTGGCAAATATCTAGTAATTGGAGTATATTATTTACGCGATAGGCTTTTTCGTGTATTGGTGATATTGTAGCGTTGGTTTCACAATATCCTAAAAGTCCTAAAGGTAATGTTACTTGGTAAGGTGTGTTGTTATAGACATGTAAGGAAATGATATCTGAATTCGAATTTTTCAAATATTTTATGGATGATATTGTGATTTTGAAAAATTTGTGAATAGGTTTGAATTCAAATTCTGACATATAAAATTTTTGTTTGTTTTGTTCTTTATCATATTGGTGAACTTGTTTGATTGAAAAATTATAGATATTTCCTGATAGTGGTTTTAGGTGTTTTCTTTGTTGGTTAAATATCGGGTAGAATTTTGAAAAGAATGGTGGTTGTTTATTTAATCTTTGAAAAAATGTTAAGGATGTTTCTTTTGTTTTTGTATATTTATCTTTGATTAATATTTTACTATTTAGTATGTTAATTGTTGGTATATACTTCGAAATAAATGGTATTCCAATGATATTATATTTAATGTCAGTGATATGGAATATTTGTTTAAATGGCTTATTTAAAATTTTGCTTTGTTCCATTGTTCTGGTGGGGAGGAGAAATAATTGGATTTTTCCGTGGTTTATCAATGTTGATCCTTGTGCTGTTGCTAGTTTGCTGGAGGTTTCAAGAGGTGTTAGCTTTGGGTGTAAGGTTTTTATTTCATTCCATGTGGGGATGTTTATTATGTTTGATTCTGCTCCTGAATCAATTAAAAAATCTATTTCAAGGTCTGGTGGTTGAAATTCTTTATTTCTTGGGCTTTCTAAGAGAAATGGTATTGTCCAAATTTTTTCTTTGGGTTGTTCTTTTTGTATATTTTGATAAATATGGTTTGTATTCAAGCATTTTGTTTTGGTATTTTTATTGGTTTGATCTGTAGTGTTAATCTCATTTGTTTCTTGCGTCGTTGGTGTGGAATTTATGGGTGTAGTGTAATAATTTTGAAGAAATTCTGATTGATTTTCATATATGTGTGATGAAAAGGGTTGTTCATATATGACAGATTCATAGTCATTTTCGACTTTTATCATATTGATAGAAAGAGTGTTTTCAGTATCACTTTCTGAATCTGATGATGTACAGTTTATTTGATTGAGTTGTAACGTATCAGTTACTGTGTCATCAATACCTGGAGGGTCTGATGTTGTTTCTGGGTTAGACTGTACTTGATTGATTTGTCTTTGATGTTTAGGTGTACTACTTCTGTGGCGATTATTAGAATTATTATAGTTATTATTATTCCGGTGTGGTGATTGGGAATAATTTCTATAACGATTATTATAACTTGAGTGTCGATTTTGTGAATTATTTCGCGATCTATTTTGATAATTGTTGTTTGGTCTGTTATAGTTCGATCTATTATATGAGTTATTCCTTGATTGACTGTTCGGGTAATTCTGGTTTCGGTTGTTTGAATAACTTCTATTTCGATTATAGGAGTAGTTTCTATTCCTATTGTATGATGAATTTCGTGATTGGTTGTTTGGATAGTAGTTATTTCTTGATTGGGAATTAGATCTAGAAACAAATCGTTGTGTATTTGAATTTGATCTGGAGTAGTTATTTCGACTATTTGGTCTATTGTAGTGATTTTGTGATGAATTGTTCGTGTTTCTTCGTTCTGGTGATCTTCCTCTATAACTTGAGTTATATGGTGATTGATTTCTTGTATAATTTGTATTGTTCGGGAGTGGTTTTCCTGAACTGTTGTTGCTGTGGACTGTTTTGTTCGGTAGATTTTGATCTTTTTTCATGTATTGATAGAATGATTTATTTGGTTCTTTATATTTTTGAGGTTTATTTTGATTGTCTTGCTGTTTTTGTCTACATTCGGAAATACTATGTCCGTATCGTCGGCAATAATTACACCATTTTTTGAAAGATGATTTGCCTTTGAAGTTTGGGTTCTTTTCATAAATATTGAGTATTTCAGTGATTTTTTCAACGAGGTCTGTCTCTGATTCCTGTATATTATTAATATTAGTGGGAGTCGTTTCAATTCTGTTAACGTATTGTAGTTTCAGATTTTCCGTTTCTTCTAGTTTCATCGTGATTTCTGTTTGTTCTAATTTGTCTACTAGTTTTCGAAAATCTAAATCGGGTTCTCGAATTGAAGAAGGATGGGATGCTCTCTTTTTTATTGCTATTTTCCTTAATTGTGGTGTTAAGGTCATCATTAAGATTTCTGTCATCTTTGTGTTTTTATAGTCATGTGTATTTAATGAATATGCTTTTCGAACTAGTGTTTCGATTCGTACTGCTATTTGCTTGATGGTTTCGTTTGGTAATCTGCGAATTTCATTACATAAAACTCTTTGTTGTTGTTTGTTTCTTTCGGAGTCAAACATTTTTGAAAATTCCTGTGTAAACCTTTTCCAGTTTGATTTTATTTCTAGAGGTAGTACTGAAAACCATTTTTGGGCTGCGCCATCTAAGGTTGTTTGTATTAACGCTGTGCGTCGATGTATCCAATTTTGATGTAGTGGCGTATTAATTGGTTCAGGTCCAATATTTAAAATCAGGTTTGCTGTTACTGCATTTAAATAATCTTCTACAGAGTATTCAGGGTCTGTTCCTGTGAAAACCATTAAAGGTTTGTTTGATGTTATTGATGATCCACCCATAAGGTATGGATTCATTGTCATTTGTAATGATTCTGCTGCATTTGGCATTTGAGAAAAATTCGAAAGTTGGTTTCTTGTTATTTCATGTTGTTGGAGATAATATGGGAGTGGTATTTCATTTTGCATTTGTGATGCTTGATACGAGTGTGCAGTCATTGGATTTTGTTGTTGAATTGGTTGAAAAGATTGTGTATTAATTAGATTTTGTTGTTGAATTGGTTGTTGATGTTGTGCATCTATTGGTTGTGGAGAAAAATTTCTATGATTTGTACGTGTTCTCTGTATTCCTTGTCTACGATATTCTTGAGTATTTGGTGCAAATATATCTGGTTGTAAGAAATCATCATCTGAGGATAAATAATCCATTTGATAAGATGTCTGTTTTTTATTTTTATTTTGTTGAAAAAATGGGTAATTTTCACTGTGATCCTGTGGAGGATTTGTTTGGAAATTTATTGAATTAGGTTGGGTCATTGGGTTATCCCAATTTCGAGATCTTGTATATTGGTTAAAATTTCTTTGTGGTTGGTTATATGTTTTTGATGGATGTGTATAATTATAATTATGGTCTGTAAAGTTGTTTCTAGTGAATGTTTTGCGTGTTTTTGATGGTATTGTCATGGGTCTGTATGTTTGGTAATCCATATGTGAATATTTAGGGGCAACCGAAGGTTTAACGGTTGATTGTAAGGTTACCTGTGTTTGTGAAGGATTTGTATTTCTTGGTGTTGTTAAATTTGGGCGTATTGGTGAAATACTTTGTTGTGTAGTTGTTGTGTGTACAATTTCTTCATTTATGAAGTGTGATGGTGTCTGGATATCTTGTTGAGTAAGATTCCTAGTTCCATTGAGGTTTTCATTGTGTATAACTGTAGAGTTTAAACTATTAATTTGTGTATCGGGCAAAAATGTATTATAGTTTAATGGTGTTGCATCAATGGTTAATGGTATTACTTTTACATAATCTCTTATGTAAGATATCGTACTTATTGCTTGACTTGAGATTGATTGTGTGAAGCTTATAAATGCGGGATGAGACCATTCGGGGTCCCAAACATAATCTGATTGTTCTGTGATAGCGGTATCATCGTTCGAGTTTTGGGGTCTAAAATTTTTTCTTGCTTGTGCAATTAAATCAATATTGTGTGTGAAATAATCTATTATGAACCATGCCAAAATTTTTTGTAGATCGTGTTTTGTATGTTGTGAAACGTCGTCTTTCGTGAAATTTTCTTTAATGATGTTTAAATAACTAGAGAGTAGTGTGATTTCATGTCGTACTCTTAAATGTTTAGATGTTTCTGTCGGTGAGACATTTGTTATTGGGATTTCGTTTTCTAATATCGAAATATAACTATATATTATTGCGAAAACTTCATTGGTGAATATGGAGTTTGCTCTTTGTGAGTTATGATATTGGATGCTTTTTATATATTCTGAAAAAACTTTTGAAAATTCTAAATCAAGATCGTCTGTTTGAATTGTATATTTTCTATTATTATGGTTTGGTGAGGTGAATTCTATGGAGTAGATTCCATACTGTTGTGTTATGTTGCATATATCTTTTAAGTAGTGGTCTATGATTTGTCTTTTGATTTTTACATCTGGGAACTCTGTTTTACATGGACTAATTCCGGGTTCAAATAAATTTACGAGTAAATTTTGACAAAATATGTGTTGTCCTCTATCAGTATCTGCGTCTACTATAAAAGGAAAGATTTCATCATCATCTGGACTTTCTTCACCTGGGGTGTGCGTTGAGCTCATTTTTTCGTTCGATGACTGTTAATATGTAATTATCAATGTGTCTAATTGGTTGATTCCAATTGTATAAATGTACTGGTTTGTGTTTATACTGCTTTTTTATTCTTCTTTTTCCTCTTTTTGATGAATTTGAAGTTGTTTCTGAGTCAGAAAAATATAATTGATCGTGAAGTGGGTAATTTTTATCTATTGATTCTTTTAGTTTGTAAAGTTCGTCTAAACTATTGGTTTCTGATTCTGAAAATGCGTTTCGATTTTTTGAAAATCTTTTTCGTGTTATTTGTCTTTGTTTCGTTATTATTTTTCTTTTTAGTGTTTGTCGTTTTGTTCGAATGTATCCAACTGTTTGTGTATGAGGTGTGATTACAAGGTCGTATTTTTTGTTATCTATTTCACAATTGTGTAAAACGATTGTTTGTTTATTTCCTAGGTTTTTAAATGACATAAGGTTTAGAATGACGGATACAAAGGGTTGTTAAATGGTTTCTATTTTCTTAAACTGTTAGTTCTTACGATTTTTTGGTTAGCTTAACCTGGGTCTGTTTGTTCAGGGTTGGAGAGAAAAGTATATCGATTCCGAAGAATGATTCTTTACTTTCTCGTGGCTAGTATAAGTTAAGGTGTTAACTTACTTAATCTTACTTAGGGGTAGTGATTGTGTTCAAGGGTTGGAGAATAGTAAATCGATCCACAAGGTTCAGGTATAATTAGAACGCGAGTAGTTCGTTAGATACTATTTTAAACTTACTAAGTCTAAGATTTATCCTGGGTCTGGTAAGAGGGGGGGTCAAGTGAAGGATGAATAACCGAAGTTCTTCACTGTTTATCCTAATTTGAATGATTAGTTTTGTTTAAAAATTTCTATTAGTCTTAGGTCTTTAGAAAGGGTTGGGTAGTGAATCGACTTTTGAGGTCGTTAGACACTAATTAAGTGGGTGAGGGAGAACAAAGTTGTTCTGTTTGATCCAAGGATAAGCCTTGATGATCAAATTTGAAATTTAATTAAGTAGAAAATGATTTAAGATCCAAGGGTAAGCCTTGATGATCTGGTTTTAAAATTAAGTGAATTTAAGTTTTAATAAAATTTTAAATGTGTGTAAAGGAAAAATTTAGTGTTTTGATGATATTAGTGGGTTTATGATTGCTGTTATGTTTTAGGTGATGGAGCTGGAACAACAGGATGATTTATGATTATTAACCATTTATTGTCATGCTACTAATTTTTATTTTTTATTTTTCAATAAATATTTTTCAAACATGTTTTGTATATTACTGCAGAATTTTAGGAAAACGATCTTAGATCTTTTTATCAATCGTTATTGTATATTAATAATTTTGTTTAGCGCCTGAAATGATTTTGAAGATTAACTTCAAGATTTTATGTTTGCAAATGAAAATCTAAATTCATTGCCAGTAGTATTCTAAATATAAAAGTTTGTTCTGGTTTTTGCCTAACTATCATATAGCTATATGGCAAGTTTCTACTTTGTCGTATGTCGTCTCTGGTTCGAGGTCTTCTTCCAATTCCGGGTAGTTCTGTTATGGTTCGGAATATTGGCTCTGATCTATTGAGTCGTAGAGACATTTCGATTAAATTATTGTCGTATAACATTTTGTAAATGTTTTTGTCTAATTTCTAATCTATTTTGGTTAATTCTAAGCTATTAAGGTCTTGTTCGAGACTTATGGTCGCACCAGATGAGTTAGGACCGAGTTGGTTAACTCATAGAGTAATTTCGGATAGGGTACACCGTCTGCTCGTCACGCTATCTTATTTTCGGCCGGATAGATTCGTGCAACTTCTTAGTCTAATACCGATCCTAATCTTACTCTTATACTATCTAGTCTCAGGTTGTTTAACTAGTCTCTGCTAGGCTCAATAGATCTAGGGTATACTGGTTTATTGCGGTTGCTGAAGTGCTCGGGAGAGTCCAACTAATTTCTAAGTTAAATTCAAATCTCTCTGGTGCTGAAATTACAAGTAACTTCAGCACTTACAAATAAGTGGGTTGTTAGTTAGATGGATCATGATTGGTTAATATTAAATACTTTACATTGGTAAAATATCTAATTTATCCAATCATAAAATGTAGTTTAGATCAGGTTCCAAAAAGCAGCAGTCTTCATTCGGAACAATTAGAAAAACTTTGCTAAGATTTCTGTTTACTTTTACATTCAGTGCCAATTTTCAATGGCTACTTAAAAATCTTGTTTCTTGATTTGATCAACTTGCTCTTTGGAAAGGAAAAACAAGCTGTTTTTGTAGATATCTAGTGCATCCATGCAACTAAGAAAAGTGAGAAGAAATCAATCATAAGATATTTTTGCGGTCTAAAAAATTATCAAAATAATCATTTCCCATGTTGCACTCAGACAAGAGTTTGAAATAAAAAATCTATTATAATCCAATGTTTTTATCAATTTAAAGTTGTTTATAATCCATTTAAGATAAAATGAAATGGATTTATTTCCACTTTATTTTTGTTTCACGCTGTAAAAATCAAGCAAGAATATTTGTTTTCATCAAATGAGTAATGCGGAACTTACTCGATTGCTAAACCTAAATTTTCTGAAATTGCATCACGATTCCATTATCCTTCCCCCCCCCCCCCCCCCTAACTTCCTAACTTTTTCCCGTTTGCCCCCTTACAACCCCCCGCCCCAATGTTTCACCCTTTGCCCGCCAACTCTGGATCACGAGACCCCTACCCTCTCCCCCACCCTCACCTGAACCCCCAGCCCCACACCGACCTTAAACACTAAGTCCACTCTCCCTCCCCAAACTGAAACACCCGTTCCCTGACCTGAACAAACCCCACCATCCCCCACCTGAATCAATTTCAGCCCACTTGAACCAATCGCCGCCCACCTGAACCACCCCCCCCCCCCCCACCAACACACCCTACATGAACTAGCCCCTCCGCCAGAACCAACACAGGTGGTGCGTCCATTTTAGTCTGGCGGGGTGATTGGTGATTGGTTCAGGGAGGGGTGGCGATGAAATTGAGAAACTTAAAATATACAAACAGTAAAAAAAATCAAAGTTGCTCTGAAAAAAGTTGAAAACGAACAGCAAGTAACAACCAACTTTGTTTTTAAAGGTAGAACACCTTATGAGCATTGAAACTTACATTTTAATCGTAACTTAGCTTCACTGATCATGATATCAAACGAGGAACTAAAACAAAGAATTGGGTAAGGTTCGAGAAAAAGGTTACTCGATGGGATCAAATTAAAATTAACGTAGCCGTAAAAATTTATGTTAGAACTCATTTTCTTTTTCCCGTCAAAAAACCTTTTTCCTCCAAATCAAATCACTACTACAAAACATTCGAGGTGAAACAATTTTCAGCTACGTGCAAAATGATTTGAGTGTTCCAGATGAACATAAACCATGTTTTTCTAATTTCCCGCCTATTTTCAAAAATATTGATGTTACAAGAAACAATATCGGGGAATATTTGAATATATAAGCAGAAGGAAAAAGTTTTTTGAAACAACCACAGCGAATGTTGATATCGAGCTTTAATTTACCAAGCAGAACACTTATAGCAAAACTTCTCAACTTTTAATTAGATCTTGGACTACAGTGTACAAAAGTTGATCGACTTGTACAATACACACCGCGTAAAGTGTTCAACAAATTCGTTCAGTCTGTTGTTGATTCTAGGCAAACCGGTGATGGAAATCCATTATCTGGTGTGGTAAAAGATTGAAATTGCTAGTAGAGAGTTCGTATGGCTATCAAATGGCTAATAATATAGGGAATAGATTTCCCATGAGTTAAGATTAGGGCTTCAGGGTTTTAGATGGTAAAGTGGTAAGTTTCGAGACAATTTTTGGCGCTCATTTTTGCCAATACAGCAATGATAAGAATCCAAACGGGAATGTTTAAAATCCTATGCATTCTGATGTGATAATTTTCTTGATGGTTAACTTCAGAAGTTAAGTTTCAGAAAAAATTCAATTTTTTTTGCAGTTAAAATTTCAAGTTTGATTAATAAAGCTAACTATTGCACGTAAACAAAAAAACTCTCAGACAAATATGTCAAATTTTTAACAACAAATGTTAGCCCCGTTGTCAGCGAGGACGCTAAAATGTGTTTAAAAAATTTTTATGTTTGTTTATTTAAGAGAGGTAGTGGACGTAAGCAAAAAATTAATCATACAAATAGGTCAATGGTGCAACAACAGATGTTCCTCCCCCCCGTGGTGAGTGAGAACGCTGAAGTAAGTATGCGAATTTCATGCTTGTTTAATTAAGCGAGATAGGGAACGTAAAACAAAAGTTTCTCGTACAATTCACTCAAAAATGCAACTCCAGATGTTAAACCCCCACGGTGAGCAGGGACGCCGATTGCCGTGAACAAATTTTCTCGAAATATCACTTTCGTTTTCTTAAGCGTGAGAAACAATTAGTGTAACAGGTGGCAACAACAGAAAAATTTTGAAATTCCTTTGCTCAGTTGTAAAACTAGAAACTGGTTGCCAGTTGAATTTTAAATTTTTCATTTTCCACTTCTTACATCACCATCTTTATTCACCGCAATATCGCATTTTTCTTTTTTTTTCAATTATCAAATCACACCAGAAATCTTCAGAAGTTAACTCTGACAAAAATAATAAAAAATATTTATTATGTGGATCTTGGATATTCATTGTGTATACATCTTTCCCTTTGAATAAATTATTTTTCAGAAAAATTAATGTTCAAGCAAACAAGAATTATCTAGAAAAACTTCCTATTCAGACTTATGGTTATACTTAATCACATTCAGTTTACTTTTTTTAGATTGATTTAGTGCTCCCAGTTTAAAAAATTAAAAAGAAGAGATGCTGAATGCATTGCGTAAAAACAACACAAATTATTAGCTTTTTCAAGTTTTTGAAGACGTTTTTGCTTTATGAGGATAAAAGCCAATGGTTTTAAAAGCCATTATATTGTTAAAATAAACTTCGCAATTGCAGTATGTAGTAGGTTGTGTTTATAGGTTAAGTAGGTTTCTGGTTCCTCATCTGATTCATACTCTTGTTTTGCTTTATGTACCAATTTTTCTTTTTGAAAAGCTTCAAACAATCTTCCTTTGAATAATTGAAGCTTCAAACTGATGTGGGTATCATGCATATCCAAACAAAGGTAACGGTCGTCTCAAATTCAAACTCAAAACTGCTTTAATTTAGAGAATTACTGGGAAAAAATTCTTGTGGGTAAGATGACAAAAATGTTTCCTAGAATGGGAATTCATCAAAAAGAAGAATTTGTACACGCTCTGTCCGAAAAATGAATACTCAGTTTTTTTTTGTTAAAAACGTCTTTGCTAGAGCGACTGGTTTTCGATCTAATTTTTCGAGAAACGGTTCTTCTAGTTCTATTTGGCTTTTTTTTGTCCACTAACGACTTCTCCAAACTCTGGTGCTGCAGTTTTAAATAAATCTGCTCCAAATTTTGTTTGCAGCTGGGACTATGTTTTTTTAATAATGGGTATTGCAGTTGTCCCAAGTTTTCGTGCAAGAGCTCCAAAACTTCTTACACGCTATCTTGTATGTCTAGAAAAAACAGGAAAAAAATCTGAATTTTGATCAACCATTTCGTTCGAAGTGTATTTCAAAGAACCACCAAAGAAGTAAAATTTTGTCCAATCAAACAATCTTGATCCAATGTGCTCCTCTATTATTGCTTGGATCTGAAGCACTTATTGCAAAAGAGTAGTTTGTTAGTTGACGAGCTTTATCAGAGGTATAAGATCCAATATACCTGAATCTTAGATCAGGAACTCTTTCAATATCTTGCAAAAGTGAAAAAATATCCATATTTCCAATTGTTTGTTGATTTACATCTAAAAATAAAGAAATTGATAGCTTGATAGTGCAATTTAGGATGAAAAACTAGGATTGATGACTTATACAAAATTTTGCGCTGAATCAACAAAGTCCCATACACAAGTCTTATGTACTGGACGACGCTTATTGAACACTGTTTTACATCTTGGTTGTAAAAATATCTCGATTTTTCAATTAGGCAACATTCATTGTCGAGTTTTTTTGAAGATTTAAGTCTGAAGAAAAACAAAATAGATAGAACAGAGACAATGATAATAGAAAGTACCGAAAAACTACAAATTTTTAAAGGAACTGAAAAATCAAAAAAAAATTGCGTTTGTTCCAATTTTGTCAATTTGAACAATCGATAGTCTTTCCTTCAAGACCATCATTTCCGTTACTTGGTCCAAGGGAATGTGGTAATACTTTTCTAATCTCAACTTTTCTCCACTGAAGTCTGGATAATAAAGCTGTTCAGCTGCATCCTGTAGTGAAGTCAAGTCAAAAACAAGAGTATAGTGATTTGAAAAAATTCCATAGGAAGAGCTGGAAAATCATCGTCAAACTGAATTGTTTTCCTTGTTGTAACAAAAAGGCGTAAAGGAGAACTGGTGTCTACTGAAACAATTGCTCTTCCACCCAGAAAAATTCTCAGCTCTCTCAAATTAAAATGTTAATAGTTGAAGGACTTTTATGAACAGATCCCGCAACAGCTGAGTTGGTATTCACTGCAACAGCTCTTATTCTTATTGGAGATTTTTTGAAAAGCTTTATCCCGAATATACTGGTTTTGACAAGATGGAACGACAAAATTCTTGCTATAGTTTTCATGTAAATGTAATGAGCGGGCCCCCTTTCCAGATTCTATTGCAAGTATTGATGATTAGGTTCAGCTAATAAAATTCTTCTAGTACACAGTGAACATTCAACAGTTCTCAGACTAATGAATGGATTATCTAGCAGCATGTGAAAGTAGGACTAGCTCAAATTATTTTAATTCGAAATTTGATTTTTGGTAGTAATAGTTTTTCACAACTGAACAAATCAATAACAAGCCTCCCTTAGAGTGATTAAGTTATCCCTGTTCCTAAAGAGTTTGCTCTATTAATGAACGGATACATATCAACAACAAGCAAGTAATCATTTATTCTTCTTTGAAAACGTGTTGAATTCGTTCAATATTTGTGCATTTTGAGGATTTATTCCATTGGCGTTGTAAGACCTTGTTTTGTTAAAATAAACTTCAAAAACGGAAAATAGAGAATGTAGTAGGTTGTTTACATAGGTTAAGTAAGGTTTTGATTCCTCACCTGAGTCATTCCCTGATTTTGCTTTATGTTCCGATTTTTTTTGAAAGCGTCAAACAACCTTCCTTTGAATAAATTAGGCTTCAAACAGAGGTGGTTATGACGCATATCCAAATAAAGGTTACGGTGCGTCTCAAATTCAAACTCAATACTGCTTTCATATAGAGAAGTACTGGGAAAAACTTTTTGTGTGTAAAATGACATAATTGTTTCCAAAACCGGGATTTCATAAAAAAAATTCTACAAGCTCCGTATCGAAAACGGCATAATTTTCCCCTTGTAGGATTTTTGGAACACAGACAATTTACCAATTCTTCTTTGATTTTTTGAAAATTCAAATTAATTGGAACTGGTGTCTTTTGTTGATTACATTTTGAGTAGAATAAAAAACTGATGAGAAGAAATGAGAGAAAAGTTTTGGAGATTAAAAGAAAAAAGGGACTAAATAGTATGAGTCATCATGATTTTTATAGATGAATCTAGTACCAAACATGGAATTTTTGTATACGTTTTCTAAAAATGGGAATTGTGTACGCGTTAGTGCTCCTGTTTAAATCAGAATTCTGAACAAAAAACTGCTTTTCCAGATTGTCCAAAAACCACTCTTCCAAAAACTATTCTAACCAAAACCATTCTTCCAAACCGCTGTTCCCAGTTCTCATTCAGATTACTGTAAAAAATTGTTTTTTTTTCGTATCCAATGAATTTTACAAAAAATATAATATAACCCAATATTTTTGTGTGTCTACCCATAGTTCCTATTGTTCTCTTGAAATGTAAATTCCAGATACTTCTGTTTGGTTCATCTTTCGATCAAATCTTACAACGATTGGGTAAATTGCATTTCTCTTATCAAATTATCGATTGTCTTTACACTCTCTACAAACACAGAATTTATTCAAAAAAAAGTTTCATCAACTGGCCAAGTTTTACACCAACTAAATTGGGCTGCTGTTCATCACAATTTGGTATGAAAAAAAGCAGAAAGACGTCCAAGTATTGCAAAAAAAATGTCTGTTGCGCAAAATTTTTAAACGTTCTTAATTTTGTTCTAACCAGAAACTGGCTTCCACACAAACTATTGGTTCAGCATTTCAGGAAAAAGTTCGTGCAGTACAAAACTCAAAATATGAACCTAAATTGTTTCAAAAAATTGATTTTTTAATTGATGATTATGGATTTATAAAAGGTGATCCTGTCAATTTTTCAATGAAAAAATTATAAAACATTTGATAATCTATCTAGTTTCTCTCGAATTTTTCCAAAAAGTATAAAAAGAAGGAAAAATTGGCACAGTTATTTAATGAATATGCTAAAGTCTCCTCAGATTTATAAGCAGAGTGCAATGTTTTCCTCTGATTTTCACTAAATTGCAAAAAAAATTCAATTTTTTTTAGGTTACAAAATTTTTTTCACTTTTTTCAACAAAATGAGAAAACTGATTCATTTTTTTGTCGAAAGGATAAAAGTGTTTAATTTTTTTAACTGCTACATTTGTTTCACTTTTTTCTAGAAAAGGCTAAAAATGTTTCAATTTGTTTGTTAAGATGCGGAAAGTGTTTCAATTTTTTTGACAAAACGCAAAAAAAAATGATGAAAAATTTGTATTTTTCTGAAACTTTTTGTTGTTTTCTCTAACAGTTGTTCAAAAGTTTCTTGATACGTGGTTAAACGTTGTATCGCTTTTTCATACTGTGTTATAATTGATTCGAATGTTTTGGTGTGCTTTACACTGAATTACTCATCTATTTTTAAAGGTGAAAAGAATTTGATAAGAGATAATAATTACAAAAAAAATGAAATAAATATCAAGCAACAACTATTTACAAAAAATTATTATTCAAAGAGCTGTTGAGATTTCTAGAGGTTCTCTATAGAACGCAGAGCTGGTCGAGGTTTCATCGCTGATGGTTTGCTGCGGTGGGGTATTTTGAGGGACTGTTTCAAAGAACCCGTCATGTTCGTCTATTGCGATGGGGTTTTCGGCTGATCCCGTCACCTGCATCCAAGGAAAGGAGAAGTCGCTGAATGGTTGAGCAAAATATCTAATATCAGGAACTTCGGGGTAGTTCATTCCCACGTAGCTCAGACACTTCTTCCACCATTTGCATTGTTCAAAGTTGGTTCTCTGTGATAGGGAACTTGCGATATATGATGATCGTTGAAATCCCTTCGCATCGCCTCCACCATGTGCCAGACTTGGATTGGGAAGTCTATTCGGGCCAAAACACTCCAGATACTGTTTCTCGCACTTGAATTTGTACTAGATCAGGCGAAAAATCTACCGAGTACGAAAGGTGCTGTTTTGAACTGGGAAGATGCTTTTGAGCAATAACTTGAGCGAAAGATACATAGTAAAAAGAAGAATAAAAAGTGATTTAGAGCTGAGAGGAGGCAGTTGACATTAACTGGGGTAAAAATGAAATGTTTAGAACTGAGAGAGGAGGTAGTTGACGGTTGTAAGGTTGAAAATATAATGATTTTAAGTTAGGAGTGAGGAATACATTCAACTCAAATGTGTGGGTTTAACCAATCAGAACTGATTTTCACTGTTTGGTCTGTAATCGTTTCGACTCAGATTTCATCTCCTGTTCAAGGAAAAAATATATGATAGTCTCCAATCAGAAATTTTGTTCAATTTTAGGATCTTTTGAGACCTTGTAGTTTCCAATCACAAAAATTGTTCAATTTTGTTCTGGTGGTCGTATACAATTAGAGAAAGATACTTAGTAAAATTGAGAGATACTATACTACAGGAACACACAAAAAAAATGATTGCTTCACTGCTGATGGTGATTGCAACCATTGTAAGACTATTTTTGAAGCGATGGATTGTTATTTTCAATTTTGTCTTTGTCAAGAAGCTAGACCTAGCTTCACTGATGATGATATCAAACGAGGAACTAAAAAAGAGAATTGGATGAGGTTCGAGAAAAAAGTTACTCCATAGAAGAAATATGGGAGTTGGGATCAAATTAAAATTAACGTAGCCGTAAAAAGTTAGGTTACTTAGTCGGATAAATTAATTTTTCTCATTGAAAACGTCCAGAAAAATATGAAAAAGTAACACTGCACAACAATTTCATCAATAAGAAAATCCATTGGATTTTTTTTTCTTCCTTCTTGTAAAATAACTCGCAAAATTGAAATGATTTTTGGTAGACAAATTCGAAATGATGACTTTTTTTAGAAAAAAATACAAACAAATTAGTTTTATGAACTGCTGGACTCTTTTTGAAAATAGTGTTACAAAAACAATACTCAATTCTGATTGGTTGGTTTTGCCTAAGGAACAGCAACTAAAACTTATTTCTTTCTGACTTTCTTTTACCTTAAAAACAATTGCTCTATTTTTTGTATAACAACATGAAAAAATTTTCAATTGTTTTCAACAATTAGGTAAGTATAAATAATCTATTATCTTTTTTGAGTCATTTCAAATATCTCAATTTCGAATTTTCTTTTTTTATTCTGGTACATGCTAAGTCTCGCACTTTCAGATGTCAGCACTCAACAGGAATGAGAAAGTGAAATGTGAGGACTGTGGTAAAGAGTACAGGAGAGCCAATGCGGCTCAACATTGCAAGAGTTGCATGCGATGAGTCATTTCTTGTCCAGAATGTATTTTTTTACTTACAACCAGTAAGAAATGAGTTTACATACGAACCAAAAGCACTTAAAGTCAACCCCAAAATCAAAAAAGTGTATATTGTGTGAGAAAAAAATTCCGAGATATTATTCACTTCATTAACATTGTAGAAAAGATCACGGGTTAAAAGAGAGGAAAATGAGTGATTCTGTTGCTGATTTGAATGAAATCTTTAAAAACGAAGATTTCACGAGAAGAAGCTACGAGATGAGTTTAATGACTGCCAACACTTCTTAACGGATACTGAGATGGAAAATGGACGTCGGAAGATGTTCAGTTTTCAATTTTGATCCCGATCTAGTTCATCAGAAACTGGATCAAGTCTTTCAAAATCATGATTGCGCAGCAAAATTTGCCTTGGAACTTGTGTTATGTAATATAGAAATAGAGGTGAAAATCGTTACTTTTGCGCTCATGAAAATAACACACACTTTGATAAACCTATGCTGCTTTGTGCTAAAGCAGAATTGACGACTATACAGAACAAAGTCAAGAAACAAAGTATCCTTGAATTCTGTAGACAAGAGAGACAAAATACGAAATGGCGATTCAAGCTGATCACTAATTAAAAACTCTTGGCACCTTACTTAAAAAGATAACCATGGAGTGTCCAGATTCAGTGATTCTCCAACCGCTTCTGAGTAATCATCAAGTAAAATGTTTGACTTCAGATCCGAGAAAGCAACCCTAAAATGACTGTTTGTGTTTTTTTCGAGATCTTGCAATTCGTTTGCTTGGAACAACTATTCTTGGATTATCCACCTCCAAGATCTTTACTGTTTTTCTTAAAAAATCAATATGTTATCCGGAACAGTTTCTTGGAGTTTTAATGGATAATCTGCATATAGTTGAAGAAAAAGATCTTTATCTACAATATCGACATTGAAGAAAGAGATTTTGTAAGGGAATTAACTCGGAGAACTATCGGTAAATACTAGAATGTAGTAAAGCTTCTACGGTACAACAATCACATTATTTACTTCAATAATTTTGACATCTTCATCAAATAATTACGCAAGATCCACAATCCCTTTTTTTGAACTAGTTTCAAATTTGGGATTGTTGGCGGGAAAAAATAAAGCGGAGAATTAATAAAAATTCTGGAAAAGGAAAATAACTACAAAAAGCGGCTTCACATAAAATTCAGCATTCTTAATGAGCGATGTAGTTTCGAAAAAGTGAAGCAAGAGAGTACGAAGACGCATAAAACGAGGATGAGGAAGAAGAAACAGACGCATCCACCCACTTTCTCAGGACACAGAAAAATCAATTGATTGTATTTATGCAACATCCAGAAAGATACACCAATACTCTACCAGTGTTTGAATTCAACAGTGGCCGGTATGAATGATATACTTTAATCATACATCATCCTCTACCTTATCAACGTATAGGAAATTGAACCTTCAGTCGTCAAGAAAACGAACAAATTGTTTTATTCAAGTTTGTAGACATTTAACTTCTGGACGTTTGAAAATTTTTGGGTGGAACTACTATTTTACGGGTCCGCGGGACTGGAAAATTACAACTACCTAAAATCCATCTGAAAACAAGAGTAAATGTCAACAATTTGCGATTTTCTACAGAGGTATAATAACAAAGGTAGCGTTACCACCCTTGAATCTTTGCACAAAATGATTGTTTTTCATGATGACAAAGGCATAGACATGTTGAAGCTCGACTGCACACTACCGAATCTACCGAATATCTGTCTTTACAAATCAACAGATTTTAAGTCCTACCCATTCTCCTCGAGTGATAGTGATTTGCTTGAAAAAAATACGGGAAGATATGACCGGTGGTCCGTCAATTATTTTCACAAGGAAAGCAGTAGCAAACAAGACGTTTGTTCGAAAATCAAACATTTTTTTGAAATCAATCGTTGAGATCGATGCCAGTAACCACTAACTTCATTCCATTGTCAGGGTATGCCCACCGGCTTGTATACGAGAAGAAACAGATGTGAAGAAACAGAAGAAACAGTGAACTTCAAGGAAGAAACAGAAAAACAGATGTGAAGAAACAGAAGAAACAGTGAACTTCAATGAAGAAACAGAAAAACTCTAGGCAAGGCAAAATCCAGTTCGTACGTTTGAATGTATGGCTATGTCATATTTTCAAGCAAATCTGAATGTAAAATTGAGAGATACTATACTACAGGAACACAGAAAAAAATGGTTGCTTCACTGCTGATGGTGATTGCAACCATTGTAAGACTATTTTTGAAGCAATGTATTGTTATTTTCAGTTTTGTCTTTGTCAAGAAGCTAGACCTAGCTTCACTGATCATGATATCAAACGAGGAACTAAAACAAAGAATTGGGTAAGGTTCGAGAAAAAGGTTACTCGATGGGATCAAATTAAAATTAACGTAGCCGTAAAAATTTATGTTAGAACTCATTTTCTTTTTCCCGTCAAAAAACCTTTTTCCTCCAAATCAAATCACTACTACAAAACATTCGAGGTGAAACAATTTTCAGCTACGTGCAAAATGATTTGAGTGTTCCAGATGAACATAAACCATGTTTTTCTAATTTCCCGCCTATTTTCAAAAATATTGATGTTACAAGAAACAATATCGGGGAATATTTGAATATATAAGCAGAAGGAAAAAGTTTTTTGAAACAACCACAGCGAATGTTGATATCGAGCTTTAATTTACCAAGCAGAACACTTATAGCAAAACTTCTCAACTTTTAATTAGATCTTGGACTACAGTGTACAAAAGTTGATCGACTTGTACAATACACACCGCGTAAAGTGTTCAACAAATTCGTTCAGTCTGTTGTTGATTCTAGGCAAACCGGTGATGGAAATCCATTATCTGGTGTGGTAAAAGATTGAAATTGCTAGTAGAGAGTTCGTATGGCTATCAAATGGCTAATAATATAGGGAATAGATTTCCCATGAGTTAAGATTAGGGCTTCAGGGTTTTAGATGGTAAAGTGGTAAGTTTCGAGACAATTTTTGGCGCTCATTTTTGCCAATACAGCAATGATAAGAATCCAAACGGGAATGTTTAAAATCCTATGCATTCTGATGTGATAATTTTCTTGATGGTTAACTTCAGAAGTTAAGTTTCAGAAAAAATTCAATTTTTTTTGCAGTTAAAATTCCAAGTTTGATTAATAAAGCTAACTATTGCACGTAAACAAAAAAACTCTCAGACAAATATGTCAAATTTTTAACAACAAATGTTAGCCCCGTTGTCAGCGAGGACGCTAAAATGTGTTTAAAAAATTTTTATGTTTGTTTATTTAAGAGAGGTAGTGGACGTAAGCAAAAAATTAATCATACAAATAGGTCAATGGTGCAACAACAGATGTTCCTCCCCCCCGTGGTGAGTGAGAACGCTGAAGTAAGTATGCGAATTTCATGCTTGTTTAATTAAGCGAGATAGGGAACGTAAAACAAAAGTTTCTCGTACAATTCACTCAAAAATGCAACTCCAGATGTTAAACCCCCACGGTGAGCAGGGACGCCGATTGCCGTGAACAAATTTTCTCGAAATATCACTTTCGTTTTCTTAAGCGTGAGAAACAATTAGTGTAACAGGTGGCAACAACAGAAAAATTTTGAAATTCCTTTGCTCAGTTGTAAAACTAGAAACTGGTTGCCAGTTGAATTTTAAATTTTTCATTTTCCACTTCTTACATCACCATCTTTATTCACCGCAATATCGCATTTTTCTTTTTTTTTCAATTATCAAATCACACCAGAAATCTTCAGAAGTTAACTCTGACAAAAATAATAAAAAATATTTATTATGTGGATCTTGGATATTCATTGTGTATACATCTTTCCCTTTGAATAAATTATTTTTCAGAAAAATTAATGTTCAAGCAAACAAGAATTATCTAGAAAAACTTCCTATTCAGACTTATGGTTATACTTAATCACATTCAGTTTACTTTTTTTAGATTGATTTAGTGCTCCCAGTTTAAAAAATTAAAAAGAAGAGATGCTGAATGCATTGCGTAAAAACAACACAAATTATTAGCTTTTTCAAGTTTTTGAAGACGTTTTTGCTTTATGAGGATAAAAGCCAATGGTTTTAAAAGCCATTATATTGTTAAAATAAACTTCGCAATTGCAGTATGTAGTAGGTTGTGTTTATAGGTTAAGTAGGTTTCTGGTTCCTCATCTGATTCATACTCTTGTTTTGCTTTATGTACCAATTTTTCTTTTTGAAAAGCTTCAAACAATCTTCCTTTGAATAATTGAAGCTTCAAACTGATGTGGGTATCATGCATATCCAAACAAAGGTAACGGTCGTCTCAAATTCAAACTCAAAACTGCTTTAATTTAGAGAATTACTGGGAAAAAATTCTTGTGGGTAAGATGACAAAAATGTTTCCTAGAATGGGAATTCATCAAAAAGAAGAATTTGTACACGCTCTGTCCGAAAAATGAATACTCAGTTTTTTTTTTGTTAAAAACGTCTTTGCTAGAGCGACTGGTTTTCGATCTAATTTTTCGAGAAACGGTTCTTCTAGTTCTATTTGGCTTTTTTTTGTCCACTAACGACTTCTCCAAACTCTGGTGCTGCAGTTTTAAATAAATCTGCTCCAAATTTTGTTTGCAGCTGGGACTATGTTTTTTTAATAATGGGTATTGCAGTTGTCCCAAGTTTTCGTGCAAGAGCTCCAAAACTTCTTACACGCTATCTTGTATGTCTAGAAAAAACAGGAAAAAAATCTGAATTTTGATCAACCATTTCGTTCGAAGTGTATTTCAAAGAACCACCAAAGAAGTAAAATTTTGTCCAATCAAACAATCTTGATCCAATGTGCTCCTCTATTATTGCTTGGATCTGAAGCACTTATTGCAAAAGAGTAGTTTGTTAGTTGACGAGCTTTATCAGAGGTATAAGATCCAATATACCTGAATCTTAGATCAGGAACTCTTTCAATATCTTGCAAAAGTGAAAAAATATCCATATTTCCAATTGTTTGTTGATTTACATCTAAAAATAAAGAAATTGATAGCTTGATAGTGCAATTTAGGATGAAAAACTAGGATTGATGACTTATACAAAATTTTGCGCTGAATCAACAAAGTCCCATACACAAGTCTTATGTACTGGACGACGCTTATTGAACACTGTTTTACATCTTGGTTGTAAAAATATCTCGATTTTTCAATTAGGCAACATTCATTGTCGAGTTTTTTTGAAGATTTAAGTCTGAAGAAAAACAAAATAGATAGAACAGAGACAATGATAATAGAAAGTACCGAAAAACTACAAATTTTTAAAGGAACTGAAAAATCAAAAAAAAATTGCGTTTGTTCCAATTTTGTCAATTTGAACAATCGATAGTCTTTCCTTCAAGACCATCATTTCCGTTACTTGGTCCAAGGGAATGTGGTAATACTTTTCTAATCTCAACTTTTCTCCACTGAAGTCTGGATAATAAAGCTGTTCAGCTGCATCCTGTAGTGAAGTCAAGTCAAAAACAAGAGTATAGTGATTTGAAAAAATTCCATAGGAAGAGCTGGAAAATCATCGTCAAACTGAATTGTTTTCCTTGTTGTAACAAAAAGGCGTAAAGGAGAACTGGTGTCTACTGAAACAATTGCTCTTCCACCCAGAAAAATTCTCAGCTCTCTCAAATTAAAATGTTAATAGTTGAAGGACTTTTATGAACAGATCCCGCAACAGCTGAGTTGGTATTCACTGCAACAGCTCTTATTCTTATTGGAGATTTTTTGAAAAGCTTTATCCCGAATATACTGGTTTTGACAAGATGGAACGACAAAATTCTTGCTATAGTTTTCATGTAAATGTAATGAGCGGGCCCCCTTTCCAGATTCTATTGCAAGTATTGATGATTAGGTTCAGCTAATAAAATTCTTCTAGTACACAGTGAACATTCAACAGTTCTCAGACTAATGAATGGATTATCTAGCAGCATGTGAAAGTAGGACTAGGTCAAATTATTTTAATTCGAAATTTGATTTTTGGTAGTAATAGTTTTTCACAACTGAACAAATCAATAACAAGCCTCCCTTAGAGTGATTAAGTTATCCCTGTTCCTAAAGAGTTTGCTCTATTAATGAACGGATACATATCAACAACAAGCAAGTAATCCTTTATTCTTCTTTGAAAACGTGTTGAATTCGTTCAATATTTGTGCATTTTGAGGATTTATTCCATTGGCGTTGTAAGACCTTGTTTTGTTAAAATAAACTTCAAAAACGGAAAATAGAGAATGTAGTAGGTTGTTTACATAGGTTAAGTAAGGTTTTGATTCCTCACCTGAGTCATTCCCTGATTTTGCTTTATGTTCCGATTTTTTTTGAAAGCGTCAAACAACCTTCCTTTGAATAAATTAAGCTTCAAACAGAGGTGGTTATGACGCATATCCAAATAAAGGTTACGGTGCGTCTCAAATTCAAACTCAATACTGCTTTCATATAGAGAAGTACTGGGAAAAACTTTTTGTGTGTAAAATGACATAATTGTTTCCAAAACCGGGATTTCATAAAAAAAATTCTACAAGCTCCGTACCGAAAACGGCATAATTTTCCCCTTGTAGGATTTTTGGAACACAGACAATTTACCAATTCTTCTTTGATTTTTTGAAAATTCAAATTAATTGGAACTGGTGTCTTTTCTTGATTACATTTTGAGTAGAATAAAAAACTGATGAGAAGAAATGAGAGAAAAGTTTTGGAGATTAAAAGAAAAAAGGGACTAAATAGTATGAGTCATCATGATTTTTATAGATGAATCTAGTACCAAACATGGAATTTTTGTATACGTTTTCTAAAAATGGGAATTGTGTACGCGTTAGTGCTCCTGTTTAAATCAGAATTCTGAACAAAAAACTGCTTTTCCAGATTGTCCAAAAACCACTCTTCCAAAAACTATTCTAACCAAAACCATTCTTCCAAACCGCTGTTCCCAGTTCTCATTCAGATTACTGTAAAAAATTGTTTTTTTTTCGTATCCAATGAATTTTACAAAAAATATAATATAACCCAATATTTTTGTGTGTCTACCCATAGTTCCTATTGTTCTCTTGAAATGTAAATTCCAGATACTTCTGTTTGGTTCATCTTTCGATCAAGTCTTACAACGATTGGGTAAATTGCATTTCTCTTATCAAATTATCGATTGTCTTTACACTCTCTACAAACACAGAATTTATTCAAAAAAAAGTTTCATCAACTGGCCAAGTTTTACACCAACTAAATTGGGCTGCTGTTCATCACAATTTGGTATGAAAAAAAGCAGAAAGACGTCCAAGTATTGCAAAAAAAATGTCTGTTGCGCAAAATTTTTAAACGTTCTTAATTTTGTTCTAACCAGAAACTGGCTTCCACACAAACTATTGGTTCAGCATTTCAGGAAAAAGTTCGTGCAGTACAAAACTCAAAATATGAACCTAAATTGTTTCAAAAAATTGATTTTTTAATTGATGATTATGGATTTATAAAAGGTGATCCTGTCAATTTTTCAATGAAAAAATTATAAAACATTTGATAATCTATCTAGTTTCTCTCGAATTTTTCCAAAAAGTATAAAAAGAAGGAAAAATTGGCACAGTTATTTAATGAATATGCTAAAGTCTCCTCAGATTTATAAGCAGAGTGCAATGTTTTCCTCTGATTTTCACTAAATTGCAAAAAAAATTCAATTTTTTTTAGGTTACAAAATTTTTTTCACTTTTTTCAACAAAATGAGAAAACTGATTCATTTTTTTGTCGAAAGGATAAAAGTTTTTAATTTTTTTAACTGCTACATTTGTTTCACTTTTTTCTAGAAAAGGCTAAAAATGTTTCAATTTGTTTGTTAAGATGCGGAAAGTGTTTCAATTTTTTTGACAAAACGCAAAAAAAAATGATGAAAAATTTGTATTTTTCTGAAACTTTTTGTTGTTTTCTCTAACAGTTGTTCAAAAGTTTCTTGATACGTGGTTAAACGTTGTATCGCTTTTTCATACTGTGTTATAATTGATTCGAATGTTTTGGTGTGCTTTACACTGAATTACTCATCTATTTTTAAAGGTGAAAAGAATTTGATAAGAGATAATAATTACAAAAAAAATGAAATAAATATCAAGCAACAACTATTTACAAAAAATTATTATTCAAAGAGCTGTTGAGATTTCTAGAGGTTCTCTATAGAACGCAGAGCTGGTCGAGGTTTCATCGCTGATGGTTTGCTGCGGTGGGGTATTTTGAGGGACTGTTTCAAAGAACCCGTCATGTTCGTCTATTGCGATGGGGTTTTCGGCTGATCCCGTCACCTGCATCCAAGGAAAGGAGAAGTCGCTGAATGGTTGAGCAAAATATCTAATATCAGGAACTTCGGGGTAGTTCATTCCCACGTAGCTCAGACACTTCTTCCACCATTTGCATTGTTCAAAGTTGGTTCTCTGTGATAGGGAACTTGCGATATATGATGATCGTTGAAATCCCTTCGCATCGCCTCCACCATGTGCCAGACTTGGATTGGGAAGTCTATTCGGGCCAAAACACTCCAGATACTGTTTCTCGCACTTGAATTTGTACTAGATCAGGCGAAAAATCTACCGAGTACGAAAGGTGCTGTTTTGAACTGGGAAGATGCTTTTGAGCAATAACTTGAGCGAAAGATACATAGTAAAAAGAAGAATAAAAAGTGATTTAGAGCTGAGAGGAGGCAGTTGACATTAACTGGGGTAAAAATGAAATGTTTAGAACTGAGAGAGGAGGTAGTTGACGGTTGTAAGGTTGAAAATATAATGATTTTAAGTTAGGAGTGAGGAATACATTCAACTCAAATGTGTGGGTTTAACCAATCAGAACTGATTTTCACTGTTTGGTCTGTAATCGTTTCGACTCAGATTTCATCTCCTGTTCAAGGAAAAAATATATGATAGTCTCCAATCAGAAATTTTGTTCAATTTTAGGATCTTTTGAGACCTTGTAGTTTCCAATCACAAAAATTGTTCAATTTTGTTCTGGTGGTCGTATACAATTAGAGAAAGATACTTAGTAAAATTGAGAGATACTATACTACAGGAACACATAAAAAAAATGATTGCTTCACTGCTGATGGTGATTGCAACCATTGTAAGACTATTTTTGAAGCGATGGATTGTTATTTTCAATTTTGTCTTTGTCAAGAAGCTAGACCTAGCTTCACTGATGATGATATCAAACGAGGAACTAAAAAAGAGAATTGGATGAGGTTCGAGAAAAAAGTTACTCCATAGAAGAAATATGGGAGTTGGGATCAAATTAAAATTAACGTAGCCGTAAAAAGTTAGGTTACTTAGTCGGATAAATTAATTTTTCTCATTGAAAACGTCCAGAAAAATATGAAAAAGTAACACTGCACAACAATTTCATCAATAAGAAAATCCATTGGATTTTTTTTTCTTCCTTCTTGTAAAATAACTCGCAAAATTGAAATGATTTTTGGTAGACAAATTCGAAATGATGACTTTTTTTAGAAAAAAATACAAACAAATTAGTTTTATGAACTGCTGGACTCTTTTTGAAAATAGTGTTACAAAAACAATACTCAATTCTGATTGGTTGGTTTTGCCTAAGGAACAGCAACTAAAACTTATTTCTTTCTGACTTTCTTTTACCTTAAAAACAATTGCTCTATTTTTTGTATAACAACATGAAAAAATTTTCAATTGTTTTCAACAATTAGGTAAGTATAAATAATCTATTATCTTTTTTGAGTCATTTCAAATATCTCAATTTCGAATTTTCTTTTTTTATTCTGGTACATGCTAAGTCTCGCACTTTCAGATGTCAGCACTCAACAGGAATGAGAAAGTGAAATGTGAGGACTGTGGTAAAGAGTACAGGAGAGCCAATGCGGCTCAACATTGCAAGAGTTGCATGCGATGAGTCATTTCTTGTCCAGAATGTATTTTTTTACTTACAACCAGTAAGAAATGAGTTTACATACGAACCAAAAGCACTTAAAGTCAACCCCAAAATCAAAAAAGTGTATATTGTGTGAGAAAAAAATTCCGAGATATTATTCACTTCATTAACATTGTAGAAAAGATCACGGGTTAAAAGAGAGGAAAATGAGTGATTCTGTTGCTGATTTGAATGAAATCTTTAAAAACGAAGATTTCACGAGAAGAAGCTACGAGATGAGTTTAATGACTGCCAACACTTCTTAACGGATACTGAGATGGAAAATGGACGTCGGAAGATGTTCAGTTTTCAATTTTGATCCCGATCTAGTTCATCAGAAACTGGATCAAGTCTTTCAAAATCATGATTGCGCAGCAAAATTTGCCTTGGGACTTGTGTTATGTAATATAGAAATAGAGGTGAAAATCGTTACTTTTGCGCTCATGAAAATAACACACACTTTGATAAACCTATGCTGCTTTGTGCTAAAGCAGAATTGACGACTATACAGAACAAAGTCAAGAAACAAAGTATCCTTGAATTCTGTAGACAAGAGAGACAAAATACGAAATGGCGATTCAAGCTGATCACTAATTAAAAACTCTTGGCACCTTACTTAAAAAGATAACCATGGAGTGTCCAGATTCAGTGATTCTCCAACCGCTTCTGAGTAATCATCAAGTAAAATGTTTGACTTCAGATCCGAGAAAGCAACCCTAAAATGACTGTTTGTGTTTTTTTCGAGATCTTGCAATTCGTTTGCTTGGAACAACTATTCTTGGATTATCCACCTCCAAGATCTTTACTGTTTTTCTTAAAAAATCAATATGTTATCCGGAACAGTTTCTTGGAGTTTTAATGGATAATCTGCATATAGTTGAAGAAAAAGATCTTTATCTACAATATCGACATTGAAGAAAGAGATTTTGTAAGGGAATTAACTCGGAGAACTATCGGTAAATACTAGAATGTAGTAAAGCTTCTACGGTACAACAATCACATTATTTACTTCAATAATTTTGACATCTTCATCAAATAATTACGCAAGATCCACAATCCCTTTTTTTGAACTAGTTTCAAATTTGGGATTGTTGGCGGGAAAAAATAAAGCGGAGAATTAATAAAAATTCTGGAAAAGGAAAATAACTACAAAAAGCGGCTTCACATAAAATTCAGCATTCTTAATGAGCGATGTAGTTTCGAAAAAGTGAAGCAAGAGAGTACGAAGACGCATAAAACGAGGATGAGGAAGAAGAAACAGACGCATCCACCCACTTTCTCAGGACACAGAAAAATCAATTGATTGTATTTATGCAACATCCAGAAAGATACACCAATACTCTACCAGTGTTTGAATTCAACAGTGGCCGGTATGAATGATATACTTTAATCATACATCATCCTCTACCTTATCAACGTATAGGAAATTGAACCTTCAGTCGTCAAGAAAACGAACAAATTGTTTTATTCAAGTTTGTAGACATTTAACTTCTGGACGTTTGAAAATTTTTGGGTGGAACTACTATTTTACGGGTCCGCGGGACTGGAAAATTACAACTACCTAAAATCCATCTGAAAACAAGAGTAAATGTCAACAATTTGCGATTTTCTACAGAGGTATAATAACAAAGGTAGCGTTACCACCCTTGAATCTTTGCACAAAATGATTGTTTTTCATGATGACAAAGGCATAGACATGTTGAAGCTCGACTGCACACTACCGAATCTACCGAATATCTGTCTTTACAAATCAACAGATTTTAAGTCCTACCCATTCTCCTCGAGTGATAGTGATTTGCTTGAAAAAAATACGGGAAGATATGACCGGTGGTCCGTCAATTATTTTCACAAGGAAAGCAGTAGCAAACAAGACGTTTGTTCGAAAATCAAACATTTTTTTGAAATCAATCGTTGAGATCGATGCCAGTAACCACTAACTTCATTCCATTGTCAGGGTATGCCCACCGGCTTGTATACGAGAAGAAACAGATGTGAAGAAACAGAAGAAACAGTGAACTTCAAGGAAGAAACAGAAAAACAGATGTGAAGAAACAGAAGAAACAGTGAACTTCAATGAAGAAACAGAAAAACTCTAGGCAAGGCAAAATCCAGTTCGTACGTTTGAATGTATGGCTATGTCATATTTTCAAGCAAATCTGAATGTAAAATTGAGAGATACTATACTACAGGAACACAGAAAAAAATGGTTGCTTCACTGCTGATGGTGATTGCAACCATTGTAAGACTATTTTTGAAGCAATGTATTGTTATTTTCAGTTTTGTCTTTGTCAAGAAGCTAGACCTAGCTTCACTGATCATGATATCAAACGAGGAACTAAAACAAAGAATTGGGTAAGGTTCGAGAAAAAGGTTACTCGATGGGATCAAATTAAAATTAACGTAGCCGTAAAAATTTATGTTAGAACTCATTTTCTTTTTCCCGTCAAAAAACCTTTTTCCTCCAAATCAAATCACTACTACAAAACATTCGAGGTGAAACAATTTTCAGCTACGTGCAAAATGATTTGAGTGTTCCAGATGAACATAAACCATGTTTTTCTAATTTCCCGCCTATTTTCAAAAATATTGATGTTACAAGAAACAATATCGGGGAATATTTGAATATATAAGCAGAAGGAAAAAGTTTTTTGAAACAACCACAGCGAATGTTGATATCGAGCTTTAATTTACCAAGCAGAACACTTATAGCAAAACTTCTCAACTTTTAATTAGATCTTGGACTACAGTGTACAAAAGTTGATCGACTTGTACAATACACACCGCGTAAAGTGTTCAACAAATTCGTTCAGTCTGTTGTTGATTCTAGGCAAACCGGTGATGGAAATCCATTATCTGGTGTGGTAAAAGATTGAAATTGCTAGTAGAGAGTTCGTATGGCTATCAAATGATGAACAGATCAAAACATACAATGACAAAAATCTTGGAGACGAAAAAACACAAAAGCAATTAATACCCAGTTAAGACTTGATTTAAATGGAGCTCGTTTAATCTACTATAGAACATCGTGACCCAATTATAGTAGGATTTTTTATACTAAAGTATGCCAAGTTGAGAATGTTGGAGCCGTATAAAAAAATTTTCGACAAACTTTGCGCCGACAACAAATTTGAAGAACTCGAGTGGATACAGATTTGTTCTTTTTGGCGTTGGCAGAAGAAGACTTAGATGAATGTATCCTTCCCATCCAGCGATCAGAATGGCTGAAAAGCGAAGCGAGGGTTGTCGAGACAACTTCAACGCAGATGCGAAAAACAACTTTTCTCCCCGTACTTGCTGCTCTAAACATAAGAAACATGACAGGAGAGAACCAGGTTCAAGGAGGAGTTCAGATGTACCGAAATGTTGTGTCTCTGTAGTAAAACTTACTGCTGTTATGATGGTAAAAGTCAAAAGTATAAGTTTATTAGTAAAGGATTGAACAAACGCGCATTAGAAGACTCTGGAGATGGTTCGGTGGCTAAGTATCGACAAGTAAGAGACGAAGCAGAGAACCTAAAGTCAACTAAAAGAGGATTTAAAATGATTAACCATGCAGTTGCAACTTATGAACAAACTAAAATAGGTTGAGCGACTTTTACCCTGAACGGTAAGTTGAATGTGATATAATGAATACATACTGAACCTATCAGTTTTTAAGAGTTTATGTAGTAAAATTATCTATGATGCTATAAATTTTAACATCTTTTGTAACTAATCTTTTAAAAACTTTTTAACACTTCTTTTTGAACGCTAAAATTGGGTTACCAAAATACTGCTTATTGATTAAGAAATCTTTTAGAATCTGAAACATTGGCAAAATCGGACGCCAAAAATTTTTTCTCGAAACTTACCATCTTACCATCTGAAACTCTGAAACCTATTACCTTAATACATGGAAAATCTCATGCTTATGTTAATACATAGGGTGAGGACCGGACACTTTATAGCCTATGTTAATACAAAAGAGTTCTCACCAACCCCAACACCCGATTTGGCTCCAACATACTACTTTAGCTTCATGTAGATAAACATGCAACGCTTGAAATTTTGTTGATTTATCATAAACTCATTATCAGAAATGAGTTTGAAAAATTAACGTTTCAATCTAGTTCGTCCAATTTTAGTTATAAGCTAACCATTTACAAATCTACTTACGCTCAAAGTACTCAATTTCTGTTGGTTGCAGAAAATCAGACACCAAAATGTTTTCCCCCAAGTTTCCGATCATATCGTGCGGGTCAATTGCTTTCTTAAATATTTGCAGTTCACTCCCATATGATACAAACTGATATTGGGCAAGGCAGAGTTCACCCGAAGACTCCATCACGACTTTGCTAGGATATATTGAAAGTTCTGATCCATTTGCATTTTCGATCCACAACTTAAAAAAAAAGAAAACCAAAAATGATTATGACATTTATCTTTGGAAGTATGAAAGAAAAAGTTTCAGAAAGTGGTGGGAATTGAGCCTTGGCAAACCCAGGGTATCTAATGTGTTTTGAGAGTTTTTCAGCTCTTTTTGGTTCTCCCCCCTCGTGCAAAACTTGCTCAAGTTGTCCGAAAGCAAAAAAAACTCTTTTGAAAATTTCAAACGCTTTAAGTCCATCCAACGTAAATTGAATCTGAACATATGCGGGGGGAAATAGCTGTTTCCCTGGACTTGCTTAACTGTCAGACCCATAAGAGGCTATCAAGAAGCTCTATGTCTCTTCATTGTCATATTTACGATAGTCTTGAAGCTAAAAATTTTATACATCCCTTTTTTGAAATAAATAATTTTGTAATTGGAGTCTAAAACTTAAAAACTAAAAGACCGGAAGTTCTGTAATTTACTTGATGAAACTTGGATCAAACGAATTTGAAAATGCAATACCAAAACTTCACTTGCCAGGTAGATTTTATTGATGGTCAATCTACAAATTTCATTGACGTCGTTCTGCCAGACTTCGTGTATTTTGCTTTCATTAAAAAACACGAATGCCAGTATCAATGGTGTGTTGATCTTCACTAATCCGGAGTAGAGCACCTCGTATGAAGTTTGTTTGAGATATACCGGATTGATTCGGACGGCACAATCTTTTTCATAATCAGCTATATTTGATACGGATAAATAAGGCTCATTGTAAAAGTTATATGACTCCTCTGAACAGTCAACTGAAATAAAAAATTGACCAGCAATTGAGATATATAAAAAAATCTGAAGAAAAAAACACTGACAAATGCGGCACCGACAAAATGCCGGAGAGTTATACTGGAAATTTTCGTGATTTTTGATAATTTTTTCCATCTTTTGTTTATACATATTTTGGAAAATTTCCAAAAAATTGAAATGTCCATTGCTGTGCCTAAAAAGCGGTTTATATCAAAGCTTATGACAAAATTGAGATTAGCACTCCAAAAATTAAGGAAACTGTTGCTTTTTGAGCTCAAAGATTTCTAGTTAAACCATACAAAAAGTTGTCCATTGCTGTGCCTAAAAAGCGGTTTATATCAAAGCTTATGACAAAATTGAGATTAGCACTCCAAAAATTAAGGAAACTGTTGCTTTTTGAGCTCAAAGATTTCTAGTTAAACCATACAAAAAGTAATTGCGACATTCTTCAGAGAAAAATCAACAACCCAAGTACATCGACCTTTGATATCTTATAAGTCTATCAATCTTCGATATCGAAAAAAATCTCGGCTGTCTTGACAAATTATTGCATAAAAATCTTGCTAAATATCAAAAATTCTTCAAGAAAACTGAAAGAATCTTGAAAAAAAAGCGAAGATAGCAAATGGTTATTTGAAAGATTTTTGACGAGTTGCAAAGAAGATGGGTGATTTTACTTTCAAGATTTTCCAAGATTTCGAAAAATTTTCAGCCTTCTTATTGAAAGTTAATCTAAGATATTCTGAAAAAAATCTCCCGAACTCTCAGTTTTAAAACTCAATTGCTTCAAGAAAATGATGCTTCAGTAATGCTTTTTTAAAAAATTGATCATCTCTAATGAACATTTAGCAACATCTCCAATGATTAAAACTATATTTTTCAAAAATGTTCAGTCGGGTCTGGCAGGTAGCTTGGCGTCTATTCTCCAGTCAAAAGCCACAGAAGATAAATTGAAATCAATCATAATATATGATATGCAAAAGACACCCGTACTGGATTTTCATGAATAATTGTCAATTTTATTAGATATTCATTGGCGCAGTCTCAATAAAAATAAAAAAAGCTTACTTTTAAATAAAAATAGATAACAAATCTTAACTTTTGTCAAATGAAAAAATATATTTAAAGACTATAGTCAACTATAATAATTATATTTGGTGAGTTGTTATGAAATATTCAAACCAAGTGCTTATAATGAAAATTTTCAAAACTTAATCGATGCTTTTTTTTTTCCGAAGACACGTTATCAGGTAATTAGAGTTCTTATAGTTTTTTTTATTTTCTCAGTTTTTCAATGATCATTATTTACTGTCCCTAATTTTCACACCTCCTCGATTATATTACCACTATGTTGACATCAACCACTAATTATACCACCCCCCTTTCCCCTTTTACATCTCCGCCCCCGTTTAAACCCCATACACCACAATTATCCCCTCTCCTCGTTAGCACCACCAGATCCCTTTCTCCGCCACGTTCCACGTTTGTAGTCAAACCACCACTTGAACACCCTCGTTTGAATCGCCCGTTTTGCCCCTCCGTCCCTCACGTTTACAACACCCCCCCCCCCCCCCCCCCCCTCACCCGCCGAAAGTACATCCTCATTTACATCCCCGTTTACCGAACATTTCAACATTTAAGAGAAGGCGCGGTTTTGGGGTCCTGTGGGGGTGTTAACTCGGGGGAGGGGATTGAAGTGGGGTGGGGGACCAAACACATGAACAAAAAAGGGAGGGGGAAGGGATTAGCGCTTTTCGAGTAAGCCAAGGGTATAGCAGAAGTTGTTGGACGTTTTGCGAAAACATTTTCAAACAATGTAGATTATAATCCATTACAATCAGTTACAATGGATTTCAAACGGATTCTAATTTATTATAATGGATTATAACAGATTGTGTTTTTACGGAATTTATTGGCCATAATAAGAATATAATTGATTTCATGGTCTAAACTTGCAACAATAACGGATTGTAAATTTCCGTTATAATAGTTTTTTGTCCAAAAAACTGCGGTGCGGGCATTACTCACAAAAACTGGCACTCTCTTTGTATTTGGAACGGTGAATAATAGCTCGTGTTTCTTTGACATCCGACGTTGTCATCTTAACCAAACTCAGCACTGATAAAAACAGGCTCCACTTCATCTAAAATAAATAAGTTTCCTTTTTTTCTCGCTTTTAGATTTTAAAATGATGAAACTGAAAAAAAGGTACTATAAAATTAGGAAAATTCAGAATTCTAATGTAAACTTTTCATTGAGAAGAAATGATTTGAATGATTGTATATATTCTGCAACAACAGTGATAGAGTTGGTGTACAAATATTAGAGCCAAACGTTTTTTACCATACTATTCAATTGTCAGAGAAACAAAAACAGTAATGCACTTATTAAAATTTTTCACGAATTCAACACAATTGATATATATTTGGCCCGTCATATTGCAAATTATGTCACATTAAAAAATTCTAAATTAACGCTTTGATTTGAAAAGATGTCACTGTATTAAGTTATTAAAATCACACTAGTTTAGCAGCTTGTAATCACACAAACTGGTAACTCTGAGTTTTCAGTTTTTTTGTCATCTCAAAACTTGTGCTGTAAGCTTATGGGGTATGGCCCTGATTTCAATATGTTTTCTGGTATAGCTTTTCCTGCATATATTTTATAGCATGGTTTCCGTGACCCTCTTAAACTAATGTGTGTTTCACCACGTTTCATTTTCTATCCTCTAAGTCGAAGATGTATTAAGCTTTGTAAGGCGACAGCTGGTCGGAAGCGACTGTTAGCACGAACATTTTCTGAGAATTGGGGATTCTGAGTCGTGTTGCGTACTTGCTAGAAACAAGATACGAACAGTTTACGAAAGCGCCTACCGTTTATAGGCGCGAACTGTACGAAAACGCCTTCCGTAGCGCATCGACCGCCAGTCGACTGGCACAAACGTTTAGACACTACTTGTCGCTTGGTTCAGAGCGTCGCCTTTCTACTTGCCACCAGTTGTCACTTTCAACGAGATTTTGCTTCGCCGTTAATCAGGTTCATGTTTCTTTTGTTTGCTCTGTGTTTTTTTTTGTTACTGTGGTTTTTAATTCATCCGGGCGCAGGCACAAAACTTGCAACGTACAATTTGTTTTTAAATCTGGGGTTGCTTTTAAATGGAAAAACTTGAAAATCCAAAACTTTAGCAGAAATAATATGATGCAAATTGTTTTGCAAAGTTCTGGAACACAAATTTACTCCAGCAACGGATCTTTCAATCAAAATTTCAATCAAAAATTACAGCAAAACTCTTGGACTAAATAAGAAGCGAATCTTGGCATAATTTTAGCAGTAATCGACTCAGTAATTTTGGTCTATTTTTTGGCTGACCAAAAAGCAAAACGATCTGTTTTGGGGTAACACTTCGGACTGGGAGTTTCGCATAACAAATTGCGACATATCGACTCTGGGAAAAACTCCATGCGAGTCTTTTCATCATCAATTTTCATGTAATATCAAGAAAGTATGAAGAAATTGAGTTTCAACTTTCAAATTTTAAGTTCCTGAAAAATTTGTAAGAAAAAACAGTATGCTGAAAAAAATTTAATCAAATTGTGATTTCTATAGGCAAATTTTGTCGAATTGATGAGTGGCAAAATGTTATTTAATTTTGTTTCTAGAGCTCAAGAATTTTTTTTTCACGAAAATGGAATCGAAACAATTTAAAACCGAAGTCGAATCGGAACAATTTTTTTAAATCATTTCTGATTTGATTCTTATTGATTAACAGTGTCGACAAAAGGAATGGGTTTATTATCGATTTAATTGGACTAAATTGAGTTGTTTTTATAAAGTTTGGTCCAAATAATTCATCCTCACCGAGAGTCAAACAAATCAAGAAAACTTGAAAAAAAACCATATAAAAACTTAAAAAAACCTAACAAAGATAAAAATTGTTTCAATTCGACTAGTAGTATTGTAATCCGCCGTGTGTCCTTAGGGGGGGTCTTTTCGACGGTAGCGGTCTTTGTGGTCCTACCAAAATTAGGGGTCCAAAAGGACCCATCTTTTTTAAAGACCCCAAAGTACTCAGCCCAAAATAAAAAGACCCCTCTCTTAGGACACCCGACAGACAAAAAACTTTGGTATTTATTTTCGCGCGGTGGTTAAATTTAATCCCTTCCAAATTTTCCCACCACTAAATAAGTATGGGTATATCCGGCTGCTGTTTTCTCGCTTATTTTTATCTAAAAGCTAATCCTTTTTGTTCGTATAAATATGAGTTTACATAGAGTACCATTCATATTTCCTTGGTAATTCAAATTTTTGGTAATTATTGTTCGTTTCTTTTTCTTATTTTATTTTCAAACTTCAAATTTTTGGTAAGTATTGTTCGTTTCTTTTCAAACATTCAAACTTTTGGTAATTATTTTCAAACATTCAAATTTTTGGTAGTTATTGTTCGTTTCTTTTTCTTATTTTATTTTCAAACTTATTTCCAACTCTCCCTTAATTTCGACTTATACCATTTTGATTCTTTTAGCCTTACTTTTAGCTTACTTTGGGAAACTAAATACGCAATCCTTCACTCCTGCTTCAAGGGTAAGTTGCAATTACCAGTCTCTTTTGAGCCGGTATATTTAACTTGAAACAATGTTTGCTGAATGTTTTATATTTACAAATGTACAGCCGTAATTTCAAGTAATAAGGCAATTTAGCTGACATTTTTAAGTGAAAATATTTTATTGATCAGTTTTATCAAGTTTTCTCTTTTTTTTTTCTGACTAGAACTATCAGATGCTTCTGTTAGAATGAACGGGTTATTGATAGGCGGAGGGTCTCTTGAACTGCTAGCTGCGCTTTCTTCTTGAAGCTCTTCCTCCGTATAACTTTCTTGAAGAAAGCGCCAATCTGGGACCCGGAATTCCGGTGATTGCCAGCTTTCGCTGTTTTCGCTGCTATAAGTCGGGGTATTTGTCAACTGTGAGTTTGCCCACTCGCTTTCTTCCGCAATGGCCTCGAAGAACACATTTTCTTCTGTAGACCTGTGTCCAAGGGGCAATATAGCTATCCCGTCGAATAGTAAGAACCGCTTACTATCGAAGGGTGAAAGGGCAATTAGGTTCTGCGCTATGGTTGTGTTGGTATGGGCTTTCAATTTTATTGATTAGTTGTATATACTAAGGGTTTTTCCACTCAGCAATGTTTCCCTAAACCTCTGGTGTGTAATTTGCTGTTGGGAGTGTTGCACTACTCCTTTTGCACTCCTCTTGCTAGTTGAATCTAAATGAAGAACAAAGATTAGTCCATAAACATATTTTAGCTTTGTAAGCCCATAAAAATTCGCAAGCCCAGTTCTAGTGTTAATATTGAAAACGGTTCCCAAATCTGAATATTTTGAAGACTCAATATCTAATAACATTCCAATTTTTTCAATTACAAAAATTTTAAATATCTTAATTCGTTCCAGATCATAAAAATTCCAAATCGTGTCCTTATCAAAAAATCAATCCATTTGAAAAAGTTAAATTTGTTCACGCCAAAAGTTACAAAAGTGCGTTTGTGGTGAGTATTTGCTCAAAACATTTTAAATGATGAATGGTTCTTCTTTTTAAGTTTTAAAATGAAGAACCAGAGCCTTTCAGGGCTAGTTATGTCTATTTAAATTGACAGGGATCAACAAAAGTTATTATTTTGGTCCCAACAAGATACAAAACCCCAATGGATGGAACCCTTAATGTGAAGAAATGGAGGGGACTTGGAGAGGTGTTTTTTTTCGAGACTAACATGCATATTTCAACGAGTAGAGCTTTGGTTTCAACGCGATGAATTCTTCAATGATTTTTCCCGCCGCCTCGTCCTTAAATTTCAATACAACCTTCTTAATCCAACTGCTGAATAAGAAGTGATCGCTTGGGTACTTGGAAAAATCAAAACTATCGCTCAGTTTTTGCAGATCTGCGTATACGTCTTCGGTTTTTATCGCATAAATAAACAATTCTGTGTCACTGTATAGCAGTTCAAGGTTCATGTTTGCTTTCATTTGCTAATAACGAAAGTAAAACATGAATCGTTTCAACAAATCCAAAATACTTGCACCAGTTATCATGGGTTTGTCCCACAAAAAACTCTTACAGCGAAACAAACAGTAGCAACTTCCTCGTCGTTTATCTGGAAGCTTTTCATCGTGCTCAAAGCTGTTTTTTGAAGCAATTCTCTTTCGTTTCTAATAATTTCTAGTTTTTTGCGTCTTAGTTTTGGTTCCATAGTTTTTCTGAATGCTGAATTTACGATGAGCTTGTAAAAGCTCTCCTCAAATTTATTGCGCGCTGACATTCTCAATTGAGTGTTTAAATCCATAAAGTGATCCATCCATCTACCTTGACAAAATTTTAAGACCTTAATCAATTTGGTAACTCTTAAGCCTAGTTCTATTTAGAGTTTTGATGTAAGGTAGTGCAGAACGTACCCTTCCTTTGGATCTAATGTTTGAACCACTTTTGGTACCTTTGGTAGCGAAGTGACCCCCATCTCCCCTAACATCTGTATTTGCTCGTTACTTAGTTAGTTCATGCCAATACCTTCACGTGAGGGGACTAGCGGGTAGTCTGCAAATTAATCTTGAAGTTCTTCAGGTATACTTAGATCCACTTTCAAAATGTATCCCCACTCAGAGTTCTCGTCGTTTTGCAAAATATATTCGAGACTTTCCTCAACTTTTGAGAAATCTTTTATGGAAAGGGGACAGTGTTTCATAATACCCCCGTATAAATTGTTAGCGTCCATATTCAATAGATAGCTAGAGGGCTCTTCAGGGTTGTAGTCTTCGAGGTAGTCTGTAGTCTGTTGGCTTTAAAAAAACCGCGTGCATATATAGATGAAATCCTTTCCTTTAACATTTTTGAACCATGTTCAAATGCTCCCTTTCAGTAAGTAACTTGTAATCTGCATTGCAGACTTTTAAGAATGCATCGCCCGAGAGGTTACTAGCCGTGAAGTAGCATGCACAATCTAATCCGTACGTTTCGTAACAAACTTCACGAAATGCTTCGAATAATGAAGCGAGTAGTAGTACGTCCATTGCTAGGTATACATCATGGTACTGGCCTAGTGATGCGCATTTCATTTCGGCGAAAACTTTAATGGCATGATTGTACTGATTTTTCGCATCACTTATTTCCCCTCCCTGTAAAGTGTTGCTCCACATTTTTCTAGGTGGCAGTCGAGTTTCTCGAAATTTTTCAAAAATACTAAAGTATGAGTACGGGTGGAAACCTTTTTGTTTTAGCAATGCTATCTGTTCTGCTGAGTAACCAAGTTCTTCAAAGTAATTTTCCAGAAGGAAAAATTTTTCCTCCGGCAAGTATTCGACGAGTTTTGAAAGGGGGGACAGAATGAATTTATAGGAGTCTATGAAACGTAGATTTTACGGTTTTCCGTTTTTATCGGTGTATGATTTGATATAGACCGACATAGTGAGTGATATATACTTCTCCTCAGTGGAAGGGATCACTGAGTAAGTGTTTTGGGGGTTACTGTTTGAAAGCGCTTTAATAATGAAATGCAGATCATAGTTTGACAAGTTATGCGCTATTACGGGTATATAGTTCGCCGATTTTCGATTGATGTTGCATTCGTTATGCGCCCAGCCCAAGAACTTGTTGGTATAGTGACAGTGATCATGTACAACTTGGTCATTGTCAGCAAATTCTGTTTCACATATCCAACAAGTGTGCGCTTCTTACGCGTGCAACTTGGTGTGCCAATGAACGTGTAATACTTTCGTTTTTCAAGGTATATTTGTTTCGCCAGCGATTCGAGCGAGGCGATCAATTCCTTCATAAAAATTTCTCCTCTCTTCAGTTCAAACTTTAAAACTTCGCGCTTCCCAAATTCAACAACGGCCAGAGCGTAACTGCATGGTTGATTAATCTCTAGTGTTTGGGTGCTAGATTTTTTTGGGTCGGGTTGCGGTCCGTATACGGGTAGTAGTAGCGATTCGAGGTCAAAGTAAACAACTGTCGGTACATACCAGCAGGCAGTTAAATTTTTGAAACGATGAGTGTCCTTTCCCGGTTTTGGCATAGTGATTACCACTCCCTCGTCTTGGTAGCACATTTCCTGGTGTATTTGTAGTGTATCGATGGATGAACATGTATGAAAGCATTTGCGGCAAGTTTGGTTTCGGTCTTGGTGTAGTTTTCCACGCACATATTCCACCACTCTCATCAAATCAGTGACCAGCACATAGTGATGAGTTTGTCCGTTGCTGAGTACTAGTAGGCCAACACATAAATTACTTGAGTATTTGCTGGACATTCTCAAAGGTAGCAATTCACCTTCTTTGTACCTAATGAAAACAAACAATTGAGTGCTCGGGTTTCTGGATGAACGTAATGTGTTATAGATGATTAAACAAATATTTGTCAAAAAATCAATGCTCACCGAATATATTGATTTGACAGTTGTTAAGTTGTTCAAATCGGTCAGTATCGTATAGTCCCGTTGGCATCTCGTACCAGCCTTCAATTTTCACAACATGTTCTTGGGAGAGCTTGTAATTTTTCAGTTTGTTTCAACGTTGGTAGCTCTGGGGAGCAGGATAAAGAGCAGTTGCAGTCTCTGAATATTGATCATGGTACGCGGCCACAAAGCAGTATAGAAAGTTCTTCTGATCGTTTCTCGTTTTAGTGTTGGTGAAACTCTGTTTCACCGGTTTCAATGAATCGGGAAGGTCAATTTATGAGCCAGCACGGATCAGAGAAAATGCTGCAAAAATTACAGCCAGCTTTTCGATGCGCTCCACAATCCAACCGCTACCGTGAGAAGCGAACGTGTTGATGGCAGTGACCATATGCTCAATTAATTCCAAATATATCTCTTTCTCGATTCCATTGAAGAAGACATTGATCATCTTAGAAATTCAGATATAAAATTGTCTTCTCGTGGCGTAATTTCCCGTCACCAGTTTCGTTTGTATCGCTCGAGAACTTTATCATACTAAGGTCCACATGTAGTTGAAATTTACAGGGTCCTTCTTGCACTCTTTCGTCTATCAACGCATCAATTTCCTCTTTGTTTCGCATGATTACATTCATCAGATCCAATTCATCCTACCTAACGCTCAACTCGTATCGTCTTAACTTTCCCCTAAACGCACATTCAGTTGGAGCAGTTGATGTTCCCACCTCATTTCCGGGAGTCCAAATGGGTAGTTGATGGTTTTTCGACATATGTTGCCGGAACTTCTCAACCGAGAGGAAGATTGTATGACAGTAGATACAAAGACTATCAGTTGACACGTTGTGAGCTAGCTCGACATGCTCCCTAGCTTCCGCCAGCGAGTTGAAGGATTCTCGACTTTCGTCACATTTAGTTGATGGCGGTGGGGCTGCGATTATCTTATGGATATTTTGTTCATGTCATCTCAAGTTCCTTGGTGAACTAAAGACTTTCGAGTAGATCGAACAGATGACTGGTGTCTGTTTTCCACTTGAGTTAGGCCTTGTTGGTTCGAGATTGAGAGTTCAGGAAAGAAGAATTCTTTTCAAGAAATTTATCAAGTTTCACCAAAGCTGATTTTGACAAAGCAAAAGCGAGAAAAGAAAAGTTTTTCAAAAAAACATATTTGGATCAAGACTGTATTAAACTCAATTACGTGGGTGAAGCATAAAATCAACAGTGGCTTTGAAGTGGTTGTAGTTTTGGTGCTTTATATGGTTTTATAAAATGACTGTCAATTCGATTTTGGGTAAATGACTCAACTGTATTAAAAAGTATAAATAATTGTGGTTAGAGTAGCTGACAACTCCAAGAAGGGATCAATCCGGGAATGTTATTTCTTTCACCTAAAGTGTGTGAATGTTAACACCACTGCTATTATCAACTTCCCTGTTAAGTCAACATGACTAAATATTGAAAAGATATTTGAATTTTTTAGTTTTTAGTTTCAACCAAAATGGTAAACCACCAATCAACCAAGCAAGGAAGTCATGTAAACATACCTGACAAAATTGACAAATGGTAGTTGAGAATTTTAATCATTTCTCAAATAAATTAGTATTCTATGACAAACTTCACATATAGTTCATCAAAATATTGATGCAGTGCCGTTTGGTGCAGTAGGCAAAAACCACCAGTCATTTTTATTCATTAGAAACCTCTGAAACGCTTGCCCCACTGTAATGTCGGGTCAAAAACTTGAGATGTTTCATTTTTAGTACATATTCTTGTCGTGAAACAAAAAATTACAAAAAAAACTTTTTCTCTCCAAATCCAATGAAACCCGGTCCAATCATTTTGTCGTGATTCATTGGACAGGGTTGAAACCCATGTTGAAAATTCGAGGAAAAAAAACATATTTTGAAATATTTAACCATTTTAACCTGAAAATGAGTATTATTAAACGTGAAATCTGTTATAGACATGTGATTTTTTTTATATATAATGCTTTATACTGGCTCATACACTCTCTAAAGTCTACTCCTTAGAGTCCTGGCTAACCCCAACGGAATGTAGAAATATTAGAGAGAGAGAGAAAAAAAAAACAAAAATAGAGAGTGTAAGGAGCCAAAAGTAACTATGGTTGATTAACCGGCAGAATTGAAAAAGCTATATCCCAAAAGGGATATTAATGGGATTTATGGATCGTCAGTACTCTCTCTCTCTCTCTCTGTCTTTATCTTTTTCTGTGTTAATATTTAATTTTTGAATGAAAACTTTTATGAAAAAACATAACAAAAACATTTTTATGTTTGTTTGTTTTAACATCATTGGATCAAATCTAAGGAAGAGTATTCAGTTTATCTTTTATGATTTTTTGAAATGAGCATTAAAAAAATTGATATAAGTAAAATGGATTTGACGCAAAATTTATCAAAAATTAAACTTTTAGACTTTTATGCCGACTTTTTAAAATTATTTTGATTTTTTTCTTCTATTAATTTTTCTTTTGTTTTTATTTCCTTTTATTGATTGAAAAGAACAAAACAAACTTAAATTCATCGTTGAGGTCAGTTATCCAATAAAAATTTGTACACATTAGTTGATAATTTTTTCAATACAAATTTTAGAACAACAAAAAAACTCAGCAAGATTGAAAATGTAAAAAAGTTTCTCAAGTTTTCAGAACTGTTTAAATTGTATCTTCCTTTTCTTCAGTGCGTAGCAAGCATTGACAGGCGGAATTTCAGGAGTAGCCAGATCCATCACTGGGGTGATGGAATTCTGTGTTCCACTGCTTAGTTCTGAAGCCAAAAACAGAGGAGATTGGAGTAACTTGATCTAGAACAGTAAAGTCGTGAGAAGAGATGGTTGTTTGAATGTCCCAGTAGCCCTCGCGTTCAGCATAATCGCGAAATAATCCCTCTTGGTTCTCACTAAGGGGTATGGTGTCACAATCATACCGAAAAAATATTTTTCTTGGTGATTCTTCGAGGTATCCCCCGTCGTTTATTTCAGTCTTTTCGAGAGCCGGGTAGGATTGATGGATTGCAGGGCTTTCATACATCCGCTTACGCTCCTGGCGTAGAAGGTCAAGGTGATAGAGCACATAGTTGGGCAGCATTATATGACTCTTTGTTGACCACTCTTGCCCTTGTTGATTAGCGCCGAGGTCGTTGAATGGAGAGGATGATAGCCTCTCTCTCTGCTGATTCTCTCTGCAATGGCAACTGATTCTCTCGTATAAGTTTAGTAGATTATTGTTCTCTCATAATCTGAGATGGAAATGATTTGTAGAGGAGCAGTCAGTTTAAGTTTAGAATTGCTTTGACAAACTAAGCTTCTGACGAAAAATTGAAAAGAATTGAGAGAATGAAATCAACTCAGATTTATGCAAAAGCTAGTGTAATGTGTGAGTGAGAAAGGTGCGGCTGCATGTGTGGCTGGCAATCAGATTAAAACTTATGAAAAAATAATTCTAACCCGCCAGTTAGGTCGGAATAAGTATACTTCAAGAAAAACCTTAATCCTGTTTTATATGCCTCCCAGACATTAAGGCATGCAGCTGACCACATCAAAGGATTTACACGTGTACCGACGTGAATGTATATCCTGATTTACGAGCTACTTAAGGACTTAAGGAGTGCCAGACAATGATGACAGGTGTAATAAAAATTTATATGCCTCATAAATTCCTAATCACTAAAATTAATTGGATGTTCCCTCTTGGAGCTTAGGTTTACCACAGAGGTTTGTTTATCTTCTATCCATTTCATTATTCGTTTCACTCTATCATAAAACAGTTGAAGCAACAAGTCACTATCGTTACCACCACCACTATGTACTCGTCGCTAAAAAATGATACAGACTTTTACGATGATTTTCAAGATATATCTTTGGGAGAAAAACGCATTGTACGAGTTGGAACAAAAACTTTTGACAAAACGGGTTTATATATCACAGTTAAGTTGTATAAAAAGAAGATGGTGTCTTTAAGTGTTATCAAGCAATGACCTTGACGATAAGAGAATTTGATTGTTTGGCAGATAATTATTCAAAGATTAAAAAAATGGTTAAAAAACTTCATCTTCTTCCTCCTCTTCCTCCTCATCCTCAGCTGTAATTTATAAACATCAAAAAAGACGATACACGTCAAAACGATCAGTCCGTCCCGAAAAATAATGCGCTGAAAGTGGTGATGAAAACTAGGTGGATGATGAAAACTCGAATCATAAAAAGTGTAGAGTTGCCTGAAACAGAAAAAAAAAACGACCGAACAATTTGATTCAACCAGCAGAATGGTTGAAGCAAAGTATGAGAAGTCGCCTGAATTTTTTGAAAAATGTCGATGAATTTTAAATTTTTCATTCTGAACACTGAACCCGACACCTCACAACTACCTCTAATCACAAATTTTGCATTTGCAACCCATTCAATTCACAACGAGTATTGCGCCTAATTGCTCGACGATGCCCCTCCCCACATCCATGTTCTGATCGAAGTAACAAAAGATTGCGTCGACGTAGTGGACAAGATGACTTCAACCAGTTTCGTTGTAACTTGTCTACTCTCATCTTTCAAACATCTAATATTGGGTTGCAGTAAATTTCATCTATCGGGACCCCTGATGGAAAAATTAAAAATTGCTACCAACTACAACAATTCTATTAACAACTCAACTGACATTGGTGGTGCTTCTCTACGAAGAAGATTGCCACAAGTTTGCTTTGCAACACAAACTCGATCCATTCAAACTCAAATTGATTTAATCACTAATGTAACAATTGAACGCTTCATTAATATTTTGAATGGTGATAATGCCGCCGAGTTTTCTAAAATTATTGATATTATTTTGAGTGGGTATGGTCGTTTAGAGATTGAATCAAATACTTTGTTTGTTAAATTAATAATGGAAAAAAAGTTAATTTCTGAAAAAGATTTTTAGAGCCTGTGATAACGCCAGAGGCAAGTGTTCTGGCAACCGTGAAACAGGTTTTTTTTTAAATAAAGTATAAATCATTAAAGAAATGCATCAGTATCACAAAGTTATTACATCATATGTTTAGCAAAAGCATCATGCCATGGTCGTTAACCTTGAAACCTATAGGAAATTTAGATGAAATTATAACATGAGCAATATAAATACAATAAAGTCCGGACAAGACCGAGTTAGCTGATTGGACATGCTTATTCATCAGTATTTGGTTTCCCTCATGGATATAACGTCTCATATTTTTGTATAAATGTGGATAGTTGTGTAGGCTTCGTCCAAGAGGATCTGCAAAAAAGATTTGACCACTAGCTTGAGCAAACAGTAACTAAGGAGTTCCTGTCTGGTCTGAGTTTGATGCGTTCACTATCATTAAAGTATTGTCGCGTTACAATATTGTATTAAATGCTAAGCTAGCGGGAAAAATACTGCGAAATCGATGTTTCAAATGCTTGCATCGGTTAATAAGCTCAGTAATCTGTAAATTGTCCATTTATTTCACCTAATCAATTCAGTTGAGTGTTTTTAGCTATTTTTCTATCGGAACGCACGTAAACTGTTGATGCACGCTCTCCCATTAAAAGTAATTCTACATTTTCCCCCAGCGGTGCATCAAACTTCAGTTCTACTGAAATGGTGCAATTGGTTAATTCAGGATGAATAAAGTCATGTGAAGCCACCTGAGTGGATGTGAGATCAAATGCCATAACATAATGGTTGTGATAATTAGCCAAACTGATTCCATGACTATTGTTAAAAACAAAGTCTAGAGCTTCCATTGTGTCATAGTATATTCTTTTGTTATCAGTCGTTGACACAGGAGTTCCTGCAATGGGTAGACCGTTTCGGTAAACAATGATTTCATTCAGCTGAAACTTTTGATAATGAAACGGGTTTGTTCGGTTAGTTCCCAGGTATGCTGTATTCGAGCTCATTGCGGAAATCATTCGACGAACTGGCTCTTTGGCAAAAACGTCTTCTTGTCGCCAGCTTTGCACACCAGTTGTGGCCAAAAAAATTCTTGGTAAAACTTCAATATAACTGTGTATTGCGGGTGTTTTCAACAGAGTTTTTTCTATCGACGATAGTACAAAGTCGGTTACTGTCATTTTGCGCACATATAGGTTAGCCTAAGTGATTTCAACACGGTAATGTTTATCTCTATGCTCAGACATGATAACAAAGTCATTAGGAGATCGTCTCAGAGAAAGTCCTATTGCGTTTATTGAAACTCGAGTTGAGATTTCGATACCTCCAGGATATTTTTAGCTCTCGTGAATTTATTATCCTCCATCATTTGCAATTGTAATAGAATGCGTTCATAGTTTATTTTATTATCCTTTCGCTCCTTCTCATCCACAATCCGCTTCTCCTCTTCCTCCCCACCTTCCAGATATTGATTAGTCTCATCTTCTCTAAGAAGTCCTGTTGATTGTTCCCCAGGGTCAACAAGAGACGTTGAGGGAGGTGTTGGTGGAAGAGGTAGTGGAAGAGTTTCAGTCGATACTGAGTTTTGCGTTGGGGTATTAGAGGTCTCATGCGGTTCAAGTAAGATAACTGGGGCTTTTTGGGTTTAATTGAACTGTTAAGTAGCACTTGTGATGCATGCGGCTGCTCACGGATAAATGTATGTTTTGGAATTAAAACAAACTCTTCTGCTGCCATATTTTATGCTGACGGTAAGTATCTGTAGCAGAAGTAAAGTATCAATCTGATCAAATTAAAACCTTGTTTCGTCAGAATAATTGCTCGTTTTTGTTCAAGCTTTGTTTTTGGGCTGATTAAAAGTTTGTATGCCACTTCGAAATTATCAATGTTTGGAATATTAACAGATACATTGCCATTGACTACATTGAGCAAACATTCACATATAACTGAAATAACTTGAGGATTTGATGTTTTTCTAATGAAGCTTCGGAGCTGGCTGGGATTCAATTGTACCATGTGCTGCAGAATAGATAATTTCTTCACGTTCATTTGTGAGAGGTGTAACCTCTGCCTGGTTTATTGGTAAGTAGAAAATTGAGGGACCAGGTGATTGTAATGTTTGAACAATATCTCAAACAATCGGATGTACGCGGATCCAAGTCGATTAAAAGATGACCGTATGTGTCTTTTGTAGCGAGCTGATAACAGTTTCTCAAAAATTTAGTGTAGTTGAATTATCTTCGAAGATGATCAAGTTGCTGAATATCACGAGGTGGTTTGAACAGAATGATATGTGGTGTGTTTAAATCAATTGTTGGAGACCATCTGCTTTGATGGAACAAATCATGTTTAACATATATTACATCTAGTCCTCGGTGTCTTCCTGCTATTGCAATTTTGACAAAGTCTTTATCTTTATGGGTTTCTTCGCATGAATAAAAAAAAACAAGAAGAATGTTTTCAAGGTTTCGCAAACTGTCAAAGCCATTGAGTTTTATGAAAGTTTGATCATTGCTGTGGGTATTGGACTTTTCACTATAAATAGGCTGAATCTCTTTGTAAAAGTATATGCCTCTTTGAAATTTGGGATAAAATATTTTTCCTTTCAACAATTTGAATATTAGCTCTGTTGTTCCAGAACCCGAGGGGCCCACGGTGGCCAAAAAAAGTCTCGTAGATGTATCAATAACTTTATTCATATTCTTGGATTTGGTAATACATAAACAATTAAACCCGATAATATTGAGAACCAAACTGAGGTTTCTTCACAAGTTAACTGCGTTAATGAAAGTTTAAAGATACAAAAAGGCAATAAAATCACAATTAACACCATTTGTGACATGAAAACTACTTTGGACCGTGGTACAGTCACATTATTGCAAAATTTCCATGATTTTTTCTCCGTATTATTTTCGTCATACACAAAATCGGTAACTATAGTTCCATCCGTCTCGTCAACTACTGTGCCATTCATTTCAATTTTCCTACCGCTTTCTCTCACTCTCGAACTTGCAGATTGAAATATATATATATTAATATATTAATTAAGCATCTGAACAATAATAAAATTCATATCGTGTATAACCTGTATAGACACTCGGTTTTTTATCATTATCAAAATTATAGTGCATTTCCAAAACAAAATTGGCTGGGACATGATCAGTTTTGGCATGATACACAATTTTCTTCACAGAATCTTCTCTTATTATTTTTTGAATTTCATGGGGTAGTTTACTGCTGGTTAGATCCATTTGAACTCCTGGTTGACGTTTGGGCATTAAGACTAGCTTGGGAAGACAAAAACCGCGCTTGCTGGGTAACATTACTGATGTATTTGAATCGTTGAAGGTAGATGAATTTGTCAATCACGGGGAAAAACCTCCTCAAAGTGCACAACTCTTCTTCAGAAACTGTAACTTGTTCTTTTCGTTGAACTACTTGGCCTCTACAATCAATGCGTTCCATCCTGGTCAATGAAATCTTTATGTTTTTTTTCTGGTGTCATCCAAGCACAAAGAACTGAATTTGGAGATATGTATGTCTCCACTTTCCCCTGACGCTCGTTGTTGACACTCATTTTGCAACCACTCATAGAACGCTTTTGACTTTTTTAATGCACAATGGTTTTTAGAGTTATGGTGCGGTAGGTGTTTGTTACAATTCACAAAATTCTTGAAATATAATTGTTCGACTCGTGGACAGCCCAAATCGTCAAGATTCACAATTTTGCGGTCTAAGTATTTGGATAAAAAATCGGCTTTTTCTTTTTTTTTGGCGTAGAATATAGCATTGGGGATTCTTAAGACAAAACTTTGAATGATTTGGCTCAAATTCAGGTATAACTTACCACGACTATAAAATGAAGTCCGTGCAAATAAATTGTCAGCCAGTTGTAGGCTTTTTGTTCAGATATTGGAAGGGAATTGAAATTAACTGGAGGTAGAAAAATTAGGAAATCACTGTAGTCGGAAGTGATTATAGCTATATTTTTTTACTATAAAAGTGTTTTTCTGTTGTCGAAACCCCTCAAAATCCAACACAACTGATCTTTCCTTCAGCATTCTAAAAGATGGTAGAGTTTCGGTATCTTCAGTTTGATATACAAACAAAACGTAATTCCACTCAAGTGACCAATCAGACTGTTGTTGCCCTTCCATGGTAAAACATAGCAGTATGTGGAACCAGTGTTATAAACTTCGCGCACAAAACCGGCGGCATCGGGTAAAATAGCATGCTTTCGTAAAATTTTCAAATCATTAAAATATTTATCCAAAGAAGAATTGTCTGCACCGATCAGACCCCCATAGGGTCTCAACTTGATTGCAACATTGTAATTTATATCATTAGTAGTTGAGAAGAAGAACAGTGAACATACAGCTAAGAAATAGTTTCGACGATTGAGGTTTTCCTAATAGGTTTTTTTCAAAGTAATAAAAATTTCATGAAAAATTTCCAAGTCTTTTGAAGTAACTCTACGTTTTTCCAATTTCATTTTTTCCAACACTTCTCAGACCTGCTGAATTTCAAGCCAGTGGAACTGAAAGTAACCTTCTAGATACCACTTACTCACTCCTATATCTCTTTGATATATGTTTAAGTAAACCACGGGTAGTTTTCGGTATTTCGCAAGTTTATTGAAACAAAGTCGAATTTTTCTTTCCACTCCTTTCTCAATCAGAATTGACTCGAAATCATACGAGTAATCAAAAACATTTTCAAAAGTAACAATAGACAGATCGGCCGCTTTTCCAGGTTTCTGCTTCGCAAAAATGCACCAGGTTATTTGCAATAGCTCGCTTAAATAAAACTGCTCTTTACAACTCTGCTCGTATTCCTTGAATATATAATTTTCCACTTCTTTCCACCGAGAAATAAACACTATATGACGATTGTGAATGTGCATAATTTTTGACCATGAACCAGTTGAAAAAACAGAGAAATTTAATCTTTCACTATCAATATCTGCAGTTTTAATGGGACTTTTTTAATGAACTGTAGTTTGAAGGATTTCTAACAAATAATTTGAACCTATTTTCATGTTTTTAGATGGATATTCCCCTTGGTGGTCTCCATGAGTCACCCATTGATTTGCCTTATGTTGGACCTGGAACTCCTCACGAAGGCAAAATTATCTTTGGTGTGACGGTAGAAGTTACCCCGGCCACCACTGCAGCGAATTTTAAGCTGCATTACATTGAGGTTGCTTTTGAGAAAAAGGAGGGCATATTTAAATATGTGTGTGTTGATGTGGGGAGCATGGAGAATTTCTGGCTGTTCGAGTGTCTGGGTGCGGGATTCGAGAGTACTGAGTGGCGTTTCAGATTTCAAATGGAGCGTCTAGTCAGTATTCTTCATGCCCCTTGGTCGGATCCCGAAGACGACATGCGGATGTGGCCGTAAACCCTTCCTCTGCTCTCCTATCCGTACTCCTGTCAGAATTGACTCAAAATCATACGAGTAATCAAAAACATTTTCATAAGTAACAATCGACAAATCGGTCGCTTTTCCATATTTCTGCTTCGCAAAAATGCACCAGGTTATTTGCAATAGCTCGCTTAAATAAAACTGTTCTTTAGAACTCTGCTCGTATTCCTTGAATATATGATTTTCCACTTCTTTCCACCGGAGAAAAAACACTATATGACGATTGTGAATGTGCATACTTTTTGACCATGAACCAGTTGAAAAAACAGAGAATTTTAATCGTTCATTATCAATATCTGCAGTATTAATGGGACTTTTTTAATGAACTGTAGTTTAAAGGATTTCTTACTAATAATTTCAACCTATTTTCATGTTTTTAGATGGATATTCCCCTTGGTGGTCTCCACGAGTCACCCATTGATTTGCCTTATGTGGGACCTGGAACTCCTCACGAAGGCAAAATTATCTTTGGTGTGACCGTAGAGTTTACCCGGCCACCACTGCAGCGAATTTTAAGCTGCATTACATTGAGGTTGCTTTTGAGAAAAAGGAGGGCATAGTTAAATAAGTGTATGTTGATGTGGGGAGCATGGAGATTTTCTGGCTGTTCGAGTGTCTGGGTGCGGGATTCGAGAGTACTGAGTGGCGTTTCAGATTTCAAATGGAGCGTCTAGTCAGTTTTATTCATGCCCCTTGGTCGGATCCCGAAGACGACATGCGGATGTGGCCGTAAACCTTTCCTCTGCTCTCCTATCCGTACTCCTGTCAACATTCCGTTTTTTTTATTTCTTTCTTATATTTTTATTTTTATATGTTAATTTATCTATTATTTATCAAGTCGTCCTTACCTTCTTACCCTCTTATTATTTGTCACGTCCTTCGTCCTTCTCAAGTAGGTCAGTTATTTAATGAGGTCTCAAAATTATTTAGTTGAACAGTGGGAAAGTTTGGAAGGGATTAAATTTGACCACCGCGCGAAAATAAATACCAAAGTTCTTTGTCTGTCGGGTGTCCTAAGAGAGGGGTCTTTTTATTTTGGGCAGGGTACTTAGGGGTCTTTAAAAAAGATGGGTCCTTTTGGACCCTACTTTTGGTAGGACCCCAAAGACCCCCACCGTCGAAAAGACCCCCCTCCCCTAAGGACACACGGCGGATTACAATACTACTTCGACTTCAGTTGATTAATAAAATTCTCAAAAAAAGCTTGAAGGCATAACCTGGGTCTTATATGTTATTAAATCAATTTTATTTGGTTTCGCTTAGTATATAATAAAAAAACCAATACTTTCAAAGGTCTTGCCAACTATTTTTTTTTGCCAACTGCTTTGCTAAGAGCCGGTTTTGTGCTAACTGTGTCCGGGCCAAGTGGCTTCTTTATCATTGTAAAAAAAAATCGGGCTACATTTTCGAAGGAATTTAAGATGATTTAGAGCTACTGATTTTTCTGTAATTGTTGGAATCTGTAAAATGTATAAATTTAGTAGTCAAAAAAGTAGAGATGAAATATGACTGACTAAACAATTTTGAGTTTTTTGAAGTATTTGAACTACTAAATTCATAATCGTTACCCGGCCAAGTTGTGTATTTTGTGAATTGTGAGCGGATTCCGCAACAAGAACGCTCCTTTTATTCTTCTTTTAACCTTTCATTCTTTTTTATCTTTTTGGCAAAAATTTAACCTGTTTAATTATTTGTTTCTAGATTCCAGAGACATACAGACGGTGAGTTGTGCGCCTATCCAAAGCAGTTTGGGCTCGTCATGATCAAAAAAGAATATAACCAAATCAATTGTCGTAAGAACAGACTATAAGAAACAAGCTATGGCGAATGTATGAAGGCTTCTTTCGTTGATTGCATTCTCCAATGGTTGCATTGACAATGAATTGACATAAAAATTTAACTCACATCAAAACAAAGCTAGATTAAGAGCTTTTTTCGGTTTGATTTTTTCTCCGGATAAATTTTTTTCTTTAACTCGCCATTTATTGTCATCTGGAATACATTGATGTCAAAGCTCAAAACAAAAATTAGACACCAGTTGTGGCTATTGGTTCATATTTTGGTTTTTGGAGTTCAAAAATTAATTGGACATTTGAAAAAATAAAAGTATAAATTATGAGTGATTGACATGTACATCTACTGGCATGGCTACACGATCCTAATTTGCAAGTGATATTTTTTGCAAGTCCTATGTTTGATTTCAACAGGTAACTAACCCCGAAGACTTTTCATGTTTCTAATGGCTTATCAGAGAATGAATCTTTTTCTCTATAATCTAAAATTTTCTTATTTAAGACGAAATAAACAAAGCAGAAAATTCTAATAAGCAAACTTTAGTTGGTAGGCCAACAAGCCGATGGGCCAGCAAACCAAAGAAAACGTAGTAAGTGAGATTGAACTTGCTGGTGAGCACCTAGCAAGTATATGATATAAATTAAACGTTTATCACATCTAAACATACATTTAAATGGAATCCGCGAACAAAACGCGGATTCCACTCACAATTTGCAAATTGCTTTTACAATTTGCGGATTCTACTTACAATTTGCGGATTCCACTTGGAACAGTGGATTCCGCAACAGCCCAATTTAACGAAACAAATGTCTCATCAATTGTTTGTGGATTCCACCAATTGTTCTGAATTCCGCAAATACAGTTGCGGATTCCGCAGATTCGCCTTTTTTTGGGCGATTTTGAGCGATCTTTTATCTTTTGTTTCAGGTAAATGTTTGTCGAATCCAAAACAGCAGAGAAGATCAAAAAAAGTAACAATGTTGCTGGTTCCGCGACAATTATATTTTTGGCCTGTTACGAATTTCTTTTACAATGCACATAATGCACAATTTGGCCTCGTAATGATAGTTTTTTTAAATAAAACTTTAGGCTTCAAAAAATTCTTGACAGTTTTAATATACTATCCTACAGGTAACGATATTCCATAGACCTTGAAAAGCACTTGGAACGCTAAAAGAATCGCCTTTCAAATCAACCTTTCAAAGTGTAACAACAGTTCTGATATAATTGGTAAGGTTACAGATTTTGTATAGCATAAATAATACAACCACTTTAAGAGATGAAAAACGTTAAAATAAAAACCCAATGAAAAACAAAGAAAAAATGGTCTGAAAATCATCCTAAAAATAACTAATTTGTCCAAATTTTAGCTAAATTCTGGGCTCATATATCACTTCTGTGTTCGTCGAGGAGCAATTATATGAACTAACAAAATTGCATTAAAAACCTACACAGCTTCCAACCGATAAAGTGAAAATGACCCGGGTTCTCAGTAATATCTTCTTTTACTGATACAACTTAAGCGTGTTGTATTAAAATGTACTGTGAAGGCTTCGGATTTTTTTTTGCTATTTATGAACCCTTTTTATTTGCAATAAAAACTGAATTTTTTTCTCCAACTCCTTCAACTTTTTTTGTTGAAAATGTGTTTTCTTTTCAAATTGGATATAACAGTCTTCAAAGCAACCCTCACCTTTTTTCACAAGCTCTTTTTTATCAACAGTAAACAAGTAAAATTTTGTGTGAGAAATGCTAAAAATGGAATTTGAGAACACAAGAATTATATCGGAGAATTGACAAAATAAATTTTTATCACTTTTATAATTGACTTGTTTTTGTAATTTAAAAAGTTACCGATTGAAAACATCATGCCTTTGATAAACATCGCTCTTCCAACATATATTTTACCGTTCATTCTAATTTTCAATTATCAAGTTTAAAAACTTAGGTACAGTAGTAGCTTAGATTTTGCTGTAACATGATTCTTCTTACAGTTATTAAAGCACCCCTTTTTCACTCTGGTTGTTTTCTTTACGAGGGGAAGTTTAAAATACGAGGCCAAATAAAAAAATTTTTGTTACTAACAATAGTTTTTAATTTTGGTGAATCTGACACACTTTTTTTTGTTGCTAACAAAAGTTAATAATTTTGCTGAATCTGCCACAAACTTTGTGCAAAAAGCAGAATAATTTGCGGAATCCATAAACAAAAAATTGTAATTTTCTGCAATATAATTTTCCGGGATCTGCTTATATTTGAGGAATCCGTTGACTTTTTGAAAAATTCTGATATTTGGTTACATTGAAACTTGAAAAACTTGAAATGTTTTGAATTTTGTTAAAAATTGCGGAACCCGATCAGGTTTGCTGAATACCAAACAAATAGCTATAGATGCTCATTGTGGAATTAGCGACACACTCTATATTCCGACATATTATCCGATACATTGTTTTTGTGCGTGCAATAAAATTAGGTTTTGCTACAAGGTAAAGACCCATCTCTTACTCCGAGGACCTACACACGCGAAACGGTGCGCCTATCTTGTGCATAATTCGGACCAATCAAGCAGGAACTGAATTATTTGTTCATATTTTAATTTTTTTTACTTCTCACGTCTGAAAAAAGAGTAACTGCGCCTCAAGTTATCGCCTCAAATTGTTCGGGTTCAAAAACATAAGTTCCTTTGTATCTCTAAACATAAGGTTCAACAAAGTTGTATTTTTGTACCAATTTCCTTAATAAAAAATAAAAGAATATTTGTGATTGAGGTGGGTTTTTTCTTCAGACAAGTTTCGACTTAATAACCAGCATTTTTTGAAGGTAATGTAAAAATGTCATTCGAAAGGTATCGTTGTACTGATCTTAGATATTTAAAATGTTTCACCTGTGATCTTTTTTCGTAAAGTTGTGTGGGTTTAAACATTGATATTTTTGCCAAATAGGGATAATTAACGCGCAAGCGGATATTTAATCCGTCTCAGTTATCTATCATAATTGGTTATTGAACCTTTTTGCCTTAAATGATTCGTTACTAGGAACGAAATTTAGTAATTAGATTTTTATATGGCGTGTGGAGGGATGATTTTTACAAAAAATCTGAAGTTCAAAAAAAGTTCATTTTTATTGCAATTTTTTTCATGATTTTACCTGTCATGTTATAGACTTTAAAAAGCTGTCGGAATATTCAGGGCTTCGCCTTGATACGAGAAGTCTTGTTTTTTCTTATTTGTTTCAAATCAGGAGTCTTGGCTGAACATTGAGATAGTACCTAATTGAATAAACCCCGATCTATTTAAGGAAGGCATTTTCAGAATTGATATGTTGTTTTGACTAAACCAAAGAGTCAAACTATTTAAGAGCAAGATTAGGAATTTAGAACTTATAGACAAAGGAATCCAAAAACAAAAAAATTTAATTTTCTCTAATATTATTTTCCGGAATCTGCTTATATTTGAGAAATCCGATGACATTTTGAAAAATTCTGATATTTGTTTACATTGAAACTTGAAAAACTTGAAATGTTTTGAATTTTGTTAAAAATTGCGGAATCCGATCAGGTTTGCTGAATACCAAACAAATAGCTGTAGATGCTCATTGTGGAATTAGCTACACACTCTATATTCCGACATATTATCCGATACATTGTATTTGTGCGTGCAATAAAATTAGGTTTTGCTACAAGGTAAAGACACATCTCTGACTCCGAGGACCTACACACGCGAAACGGTGCGCCTATCTTGTGCATAATTCAGACCAATCAAGTAGGAACTGAATTATTTGTTCATATTTTAATTTTGTTTACTTCTCACGTCTGAAAAAAGAGTAACTGCGCCTCAAGTTATCGCCTCAAATTGTTCGGGTTCAAAAACATAAGTTCCTTTGTATCTCTAAGCATAAGGTTCAACAAAGTTGTATTTTTGTACCGATTTTCTTAATAAAAAATAAAAGAATATTTGTGATTGAGGTGGGTTTTTTCTTCAGGCAAGTTTCGACTTAATAATCAGCATTTTTTGAAGGTAATGTAAAAATGTCATTCGAAAGGTATCGTTGTACTGATCTTAGATATTTAAAATATTTCACCTGTGATCTTTTTTCGTAAAGTTGTGTGGGTTTAAACATTGATTTTTTTGCCAAATAGGGATAATTAACGCGCAAGCGGATATTTAATCCGTCTCAGTTATCTATCATAACTGGTTATTGAACCTTTTTGACTTAAATGATTCGTTACTAGGAACGAAATTTAGTAATTAGATTTTTATATGGCGTGTGGAGGGATGATTTTTACAAAAAATCTGAAGTTCAAAAAAAGTTCATTTTTATTGCAATTTTTTTCATGTTTTTACCTGTCATGTTTTAGACTTTAAAAAGCTGTCGGAATATTCAGGGCTTCGCCTTGATACGAGAAGTCTTTTTTTTTCTTATTTGTTTCAAATCAGAAGTCTTGGCTGAATATTGAGAAAGTACCTAATTGAATGAACCCCGATCTATTGAAGGAAGGCATTTTCAGAATTGATATGTTGTTTTGACGAAAGCAAAGAGTCAAATTATTTAAGAACAAGATTAGGAATAAAGTTTTTTTAGAAAAAATGATTTACAAAATAATTCTAAAAAGCTTTGAAGCTCAACCTGGTTTGTAGCTATTGCACATCCAGATAACGTTCATTTGTAGAAAAATAACCTAGTATTGGTCAACAGCTCATATTCAAATAGTAAACGATTTTTATGTTAAAAATTGTAAAGTTCTCGTTAGTGTACAACCTCAGACTCTAAATTAACCATTTCTGAGGACGGTCAAACAAAAAAAAAGAAAATTAATCGTAGTGTTAAGAATAAAAAAAGTTCGAGCGACCTGGTATATTGTCTTAGAGAAGCGCGTCGTCAAGAAAGTTCGGCCAAAGACAATCCAGCCGATATGAAATTCAGAAAACTCAGTTAAAAGTATACAGATAGTTCGGCCAAAATTGGAAGTACAATTCAGCCCGACAATTGCTCCAATTCCGTTTTTTTTCTTTTGAAACTAGCGTTTTGAAAAACTGGCTGAATTGTCGGTATACTGTTAGCTGAACTATCTGAATTTCGTATCGGCTGAATTGTCTGCGTACCGTCTAGAAGAAAGGATACTGACTCCGGTGCCATATTTGTACGCTTCAAATCAGGGAAAGTTATATTTTGTGCTTTATAAACAGTTTTTTGTCTTTGTAAATTCTCTGTTTTGACAATCAAAACAATTTTGAGTCAGAAATTTTAGAGTACAGCGAATTTCATCTATTTGTTCACCTCTGACCAGAGTAAAAGTGATCACTGGAAAAAATCTGAATCAGTAGTGAAAATTAACATGCATTTCTGAGTTATTCGGATAAAAAAATTTTCCCTCTTAGCTCAGCGCTCTGGAGAAATTAGCAATCGAGACTTACTTTTTTTCAAACCTAATCATAAGAATGAGTTAAAATTAACCTTTGTTTCCTGAATGTATGCTTTTTCACTATCGAAGGTATGCCATCATGAACTTTTAGCAACTAAAAAGATTTGATGGCGGATAATCAACAAACCGCCATGTCTAAAAAGCATCAGATTAACGTAACGTATCAATTGCATAACAACAATGACAATATGTTGTTATGTTGCATATTAACCTTTGGCTTCTTAAAAACGTAATACTTTTTTCCGTTTGCTGGCCCTTCAGCTTGTTGGCTTACTACGAAATATGAAAAGTTTTCGGGGTTAGATATCTGTTAAAAGCAAACATAGGACTTGTAAAAACTATCACTTGCAAATTAGGATCATGTAACAATGCCAGTAATTGTGCATTTCAACTACTCGTTTTATATACTTGATTTCATTGAATTGTCCAATTAACTTTTTGAACTTCAAAAAGCAAATTATGAACAAACAGACACAAGTAATTTTTGTTTGAGCTTTGACATCAATGTATTCCAGATGACGAGAAATTTTCTGTTATAAATGGTGAGTTAAAGAGAAATAATTTGTCCGGAGAAAAAATCAAAATCGACTCGGAGAAAAAAGCTATTAATATATCTTTGTTATGAGGTGAGTTAAGTTTATTTGTCAAATCATTGCTAATGCAACCTTGAAGAATATAACCAACGAAACAAGCCTTCATACATTGTTCGCCATGGCGTGTTTCTTCTAGTCTGTCCATACAACAAATGATTTGGTTAAATTCTTTTATCATCATAGAGCGGGTTTCTTCAATAAGAGCGGGTGTACTTTTTTTATAGTCAGCTGAGACTTCTGATTTGAATCAAATTAGAAATAGAAACAAGATTTCTCGTATCAGGACGAAGCCATGAATGTTCCAACAGCTTCTTAAGGTCTATGGAGCAGTAATAACATTAAAAAAAAGAATTGTAATACAAAATTGATATTTTTTAAATTTGAGATTGCTTTGTGACATCATCCCTCCACACATCCTATAAGAACCAATTTGTTAAACTTCCTTCCTAGTAACAAATCAGTTATGGCAAAAAAGGATCATTCAACCAACTATGATAGATTTCTAAGACGGATTCAATCTCCGCTTACGCGTTAATAGCGCGAAATCTATCGCGCTTTATTTGTCCCTAATTGGTCAAAATATCAATGTTTAATCCCGCATAACTCTACGAAAAAAGATCACAAATGAAAGATACAAAATTTGAGGCAAAAAATTCAACTTAGTTAGACCTTACGTTTACAGATACAAAAATTCGCACCGTTTCGCGTGTGTGGGTCCTCGGAGTCAGAGATGGGTCTTTACCGTGTACCAAAATCTAAATATATTGCACGCACAAATACAATGTATCGTTTAATATGTTGGAATATTGATTGTGTCGCGGTTTCCACAATGAGCAAATATAACTATTTGATTAATATTCGGCAAATCTGATCGGATTCCGCAGTTTTTAACAAAAATTTTAGTTGGTTTCCGCTAATGAACGCAAGCTTTGCAAAACTGCTGTTCAATGTAACCAAATATCAGAATTTTTCAAAATAACATCGGATTCCTAAAATATAAGCAGATTCTGGAAAATTGAAATACAGAATGTTACATTTTTTGTTTTTGGATTCCGCAAACTATTCTACTTTTTGCACAAAGTTTCTGTCAGATTCAGCAAAATTAATATATTTTATTAGCAGCAAAAAAATTGTGTCAGATTCACCAAAATTAATAACTTTTGTTAGTAACAATAAAATACATTGTTTGGCCTCGTAATTTAAACTTCCCCTCGTAAAGTAAACAACCAGAGTAAAAAGAGGGTGTTTAATAACTGTAAAAAGAATAATGTTACAGCAAAATCTAAGCTACTACTTAACCTAAGTTTTTAAACTTTATAATTGAAAATGAGAATGAACAGTAAAACATTTATTAGAAGAGCGACGTTTATCAAAGGTCAAAAAAGAGATTAAAATTTATTTCGTCAGTTCTCCGATACAATTTTTGTGTTCTCGAATTCCATTTCAACATATCTCAAACAAAGTTTAGTTTTTTTATACAAAAAAAGAGCTTGTAAAAAAGGTAAGGGTTGCTTTGAAAGACTGCTATACCCAATTTAAAAAAAAATCACGTTTTCACCAAAAAAATTTGAAGGTTTTGCAGAAGTAAATTCAGTTATTATTGAAAGAAAAAGTGTTCATAAATATTAAAAATGGATTTCTGAAAGCTTCACAGTACGTTTTAATTTTAAAATACACTAAGTTTTTATCGGTAAAAGAAGTGTTTACTATGAATTCGGATCATTCTCAATTAAACGGTTACAAGCTGTGTAGGTTTTTAATGCAGTATTCTTAGTTCGTATAATTGCCTTTCGATAAACACTAAGTGGATATATGGGCCCGAGTTTAGCTACAACTTGGTAAGTGTAATTAAAACTGCGATGATTTTCAGACGTTTTTATATATTTTTGTTTGTTTTATCATTGTAACGTTTTTCATCTCTTCAGTTGGTTGTATGATTTATGCTATACTTAAACTGTGACTTTACTTCTCATATCAGAACTGTTGTTACACTTTGAAAGGTTGATTTGAAACCTAACAAGACTGCTCGTTCAAGGCGATTCTTTGAACGTTTCAAATGCCTTTTAAGGTATATGGAATAGCGTTTGCTTTAAAAAAATCTTTTGAAATTGTCAAATAAAATTGAAAGTTTAATTGGAAAACCATTCACTCTTTTTAAAATGAAGTAAAACGTGACATAGTTCACATGTAGTTAATTATTGAATAGACAAAATTGCATGCATCACTTCAATTTCGAATGATTTCTAAGCTGCATTATAGTGGCACCTACGCGTCTATAGAGGACCGATCGTTAAGCAGACCAACTTTTAGCATAAAAAGTGAAAAATGAGACTTTTAGCAGGCCAAGGTAATAAAGTGATGAATGTTTGATTGATAGACTCAAAAAGACGCTCAGTTTGGGGCAAAGTATTCCCTATTAAGTCAATTGTCTCACAATTTGTCAAAAAAACTATCAACTTCAAAAACACTACAGTCTAAATTAGCGGCAAAGCAAAGATTTACGCGCACAATGAAACTCGTGTTGAATTGAAGCACAGCGCGGAGCAAGCGGTCGCTAATCGCCAATGCCACGTTTGCACTTAGCTGTCTCACTTTATAATTGTTCTGAGTCTGCTAAAAAACCGGTCTGCTAAAATCCCTAGCATCGCGTCTTTAGCTCGTAATACATGCTCGTTAATTGTCCAAAGATGACCAAAATGGGGGTTATCCTCAAACGCGAAAGATCGAATATGCGAAAAAACTCTTGAGCGAAGGACCGAAAACAAAATTAGCCGAAAGTCAATTTTTAAAAAGAAGCAATTGTCATTCAATTAAAATGAATTAAATTAAGCAATATGTTGCATCGTTCCTAACAAAACCCTTGAAATATAAAGTTTGTTCCAATTGGGCAGCGATCAGTGACAACTTGAAAATTGTGCATTTTTCTGCCGTTTTTTATTTTCGGCCAATATCAATATTTGGTCCCTGGAAATGTTTAGTTTCGTTCCAAATTACAGATTACAATGTATTTATTTTTGCGCATTCGGTCCTTCGCGTATGAGGGATTCTATCGACCAAAATGGCAGTGTTTGAAACCCCATAACTCCACAAAAAATTCAGTTCTGAGCTCGGGGCATGATTACCTTTCAGAAGGTATAACTTTGTACAGAAAAATTCCGCCAAAGTGGCTAGTTAAATTTCGTCGATATTGGTCTGCAGAAAAAAATCAAACCGAGCTTAGAGATTCCGTCACGTTTTCCGAAAGTGTTTTTTTAGTCCCGTTCGAAAGTACGAAACAAACTTCGCGCGAAATTTTCCACAGAAAAAACTGGTATCGAAAAGAATTAGTTCTTCACAATTCAATATTTTGGTCGCCAAATCAAATCAAACATTTTTTTTTCAAGTATCATTCAACTTTTTCTTCTCAATTTTAATCTGCACAAGCTGCTTTTACTCTGAAATCTCTATTATTGGGACGATCAATTCCTGTAGCATTTCCGAATGTGAACTTGAGCAGGGGGTTTCTGCTTGGAATGAACCATGGTTGATTGATAGCATAGGAGTCCTTCACCATGCTAAGACAGTCGAATGAGGATGTTTCGTTTTCTCCATCTTCATTTAGAAATGTAGCCTAAAGAGATGAAATCTGAAAAACTGAGTTATAACCGATGTGGTTAACTCATAGAGTAATTTCGGATAGGGTACACTGTCTGCTCGTCACGCTATCTTATATTCGGCCGGATAGATTCGTGCAACTTCTTGGTCTAATACCGATCCTAATCTTACTCTTATACTATCTAGTCTCAGGTTGTTTAACTAGTCTCTGCTAGGCTCAATAGATCTAGGGTATACTGGTTTATTGCGGCTGCTGAAGTTCTCTTGGAGAGGCAACTAATTTCTAAGTTAAATTCAAATCTCTCTGGTGCTGAAATTACAAGTAATTTCAGCACTTACAAATAAGTGGGTTGTTAGTTAGATGGATCATGATTGGTTAATATTAAATACTTTACAGTGGTAAAATATCTAATTTATCCAATCATAAAATGTAGTTTAGATCAGGTTCCACCCATCCGGGTTTTACAGAGTTTTTTAGAATTGTCTTTCTGCAATTCAAAGGATGGATGATGGACGTTGGTATTTGGCGAACATCATATTTCTTCTGGGTTCTCTTGTTAGAGAAGTTCCAGGATCAATCGTTGTGTCTTCTTATGACAACGACTGGGTTTTCGCAACAAACTCAAATCTGATTTCAGAATGGTTGGCTATGACAGGTTTTTCGTTTCATGTAGAGAACTTCTTTTGTGTTTGACCTTGTCTGGGAATGGCGTGGAGATTGTGCGTGGAAGGGATGCCTGGTTACTCGGATCTGTACGTATACTTGAACATCGAGGTGGTCATTGGTCTAGTTCAATGAAGTCCTTTTCTGCGAAGTCAAGTCGTACTCTAAATCCTTTGAGTTGTGATTGTGGACGGCATATTGATTGTGGTTGGCCATTCTTTTTCGAGTGTAGTGGGGTCATTTTGTCTTTGGATGTTCGTCTTTGGTGTTGTATGCTGATCTATATACTGCAAGGTATAATTTACATTTTATAAAATTTTTATTAGTTCAGTGTTTTAATTATGATTTTGGTTATTTGTTTTCACAAAAGCTTTTTGTTTTAGTTCGGTTATTTTGAAGAATTACTCACCCTTGAGTACCTCTTATTAAAAATAGAAGTGTGGTCACAAAGCGTGGATGTAGCGCGGTGGGTTAGGCCGGCTATAGAGCATGCTCAGGACGTCCTCTCTGGTTGGTTAGGCCAGGAGTGGGAGTATGATTTCGTGCGGTTTCTGTGAGAGGTCCTGTTATGTGATAACGTTTTATGTCGGGTTTGTGGTGGTTTTTCTGATGTTTCGTTGGTTGTGTCCTTTTTTCAAAAATCAAATTGTTTTTGGTATGGGTTTGTCTTTCGACTTTTGTGTGTTTTATTATTTCTTTCTTAGACTTTATAATAGTCTTCAAAAGAATAAATTATCCAGTTTTAAACTGGGTTAATCCGGTTTGGGTACCGTTGGTTTCCTTTTCTTAGTCATGCTGTTATTCTATGTGTTGTGGTGTTTAGTAAGCTGCGTTGGTTAGTTTTGTTTAGTATATAATTCCTTTCCAACCGGGTTAAAGGAAAGTTTGAAACTTGTTATCGTGTGTTAGAGTTGTTGAGTGTGAAAACTTAAAACTGAAATTCATTATTTAAACAATTCTTCGTGGGCGAGCTGTGCGAGTTTGGATAGAATTCTTGTGCGAATGAATGAAAATATCAAAAGGTTAGTACTGCATTTTCGTCTTATCAATTTACTACATACAATTTCAATTTTACTGCTAGTTTTGGGGAAAAATTAAGTTACAAATTTTCATCATTATTAGATTTACTGCTTGTGTGGAAACAATTTATAAATTAATTTACTACATTGGTATGAATTTTATTTAATTTAGCTGGTGCAAAATATTAATATAGTTTTGAAGAATTTGAAGAAGTTTTCTATTTTTTATTTTTCGTTTGTGTTTTTTGCAGATGATCGTGGGATGAAGACTAAAAATCTAAATGAGACATAGATAAAGAATGGTTAGTTTTTAATTTGAATTTATTAGTGAAGAATATTTATAAATTATACTTACCTGTTAGTCGTCGGGGAAAAAACCGTGGGGGAAGATGTCGTGTATTATGTCGGAATTTGTTAGTAATTTTGCTAGTATGCGAATGATGTTTTTAGTTTGAAGCAGTGGCCAAAGCAATTGAAGTGCTTTAATGGTTTTTAGTTCTTCAGTGCCAACTGCAAACTCATAAGGTGTGTTTTGGATGAGATTATATAATTTGTGATTGTATTTAGTGTTGTGGATGAATTCTAATATTGGGATTTCTATAGGTTGAATAAATTCATGTGGGATAAGGAAGGGTCTGGATTCTTCTGCATTAAGGGTCTTCGTGATGGGACAAAAAATATACATTTGGGTTATGGGATCATAATTGCGAAGAATACCGTGAAGGTTAGTATCTTTGATGCAATATGTGAAGTTAAGGAAAAATGGTGAAGTGTATTTAGAGTTAATAAGCTGAAAACGGTGGTGTGGTTGTCTTGATGGAGTGTGCAGGTCAAAATGATTTTGTATGAAACGATAATATGTATATGTGTGGGTTTGTTTAGTGCGTAACATAATGTCGTGTGAGCAGTGCAAATCGCGTTCATGTGGTGCAAGGAAATTAAAGGTTAGTGAAAATAATTGAAATCTTTCTTTAAAACTTTCGTAAGCTTGCATGTCGGTTAGTGCTTCAGAAATGACGTGGTCGAATTTGCGATCAAATATATTGAGTGTAAATACATATGACGTTTTTATGAAAAAATTTTCTGTGATTTGTGGGTTAGCGAAGCGATCATCATCTAAAAATTGGTCTTGGTTAGCTCGGATGATGTTATGATCGTAATATTCTAGCGTATATTCGTTAGTTCGGGGTGCAGTGTATGTTTTTAGTGACTTTTTATATCCTATATAAGTAAATTGTCTATGTGTTAGTGGTGTGGTGAGTCGGTATAGCATATCTTGATTTCTTTCTATATCGATGTGAGTATTAGGTAATGGTAGGCAAAGGGGATTAGTAAAATGATAATATGATGTCCAATGAAGCGTAGGCATTAAAACATATTCATCTACAAAATTACGTGTGTCGTTAGTGTCATGAGGAGTGTTTAAAGTATATTGTGGAAATGAAGGTAAAGTGATTGCTAGAAAATCTTTCGTGTTAGTGTGATTTGGATGATTAATATATTCACGGGCTGTTCCTGGTTTTGTTGGGAATGGATGGTTTGGGAATTTTCTTTTGAAAGTGCGGTAAGCTCTATTAGTGCTATTTGATGATTCGGTGGGTGTGGATGATGGTGCTAATGATGCGGTATAAGCTGAAGAGAGTGTAGGGGTAGGTGGGTTTGATGATTCTATTGTGGATGAAATCTGATTTATGGTGGGGTGTCAAGGTGGAAGGGTTGTTGTTGTAGGGTGATAAAATTATCTAGTTCTTGGGAGATTTGGGGAGTATCTGGAGAATTGGATGATCGGTCTGAATGAAATGAAGAGTAGGTTGGGGTGACTTGGGAAGCGTAAGAGGGTGTAGAAATGGATGGGAGTGGGTTATTTGGTGGGATTGGTTGAAAAGGGGGTGCTGAAAAATTTGAGGAGTTGGTTTGAAAATTATTGGATGGAGATGGTTCAGAGTCTGCAAATTCATCAGGGGTTTCAATATTAGGGTTATTGAGTTGTGAAATGGAGTATAAAACTGAAATGTGTGAATTAGTGTCTGAATTCATGCCTGATGTTATATTACTAGATGGGAAATCGGGTGGCGGGAAAGCAAAAAGTGGAATTATTGTAATTGGAGTGTTGAGATTGGTTGGGTGGGAATTTGAGCGGTGTAGGGTTCAAGTTGTCGGCTCATCGTGGGCTAAAAAAAATTATTATTTTGAGACTGAAAAGCGGTGGTATGGGGTTGTTCTATAATTTGTTCATATGTATTTTCATCTTGTGAATGATGTGTCATTATATGTTGAATGGGACTTTGTGATATAGTTGGTCTGAAATTTGGATTATGTGTTATTGCTAAATTTCGAAAATTTCGTGGGACTAGGGATAATGGATGGTTATGTGGTAGGGGTGGTAACTGTGGTGCTGTACGCGTTATTTCTACATTGTTATGTTCTTCGTCGTATGTGTTTTGTCTTGTTGCTATTTTTGTGTTGTATTCTTTTATTTGTGCGTCTAAAAGGATTTTGTTTATTGATGATGAAAAAATTCCAAAGAATCCTGCAAATAGTATGCGTGCTACACTTGCTTGTCTTTTGACTTGTGTGTGTATAGCACATGTGTTATAGATTCTCTTAAGAGTGAAAAAAGAAATCCTATCAAGTTAAACATTGCGTATAGAATAGTCAACTTTTCTAAGATGTAATAGGGCCATCCTAGAAAATCAAGAATTTCACTTTTTAGTGTAACAAAGCTAAAAATGTTTATAGGTGAGATATCTTGTGGTCGGTATTTTTCACCGTTTAGATACATATAGTCTTTAATGTCTTTAAAATATCCGCTATAATCTTGTGTATAAATATCTGCAAATCCTGCGGTTTCGGCAAGTTTGCGTAAGTTTTGGTCAATTGATTGTCTTTGTATAGTGTCCATTTGTGTTAATAATTCTTGGAATTGTTGTGTTCTAATGTGATGTTGGATATCGGATTTTGAATATATTCCAATTGATTGTAAGTCGATATTTGGGTTTCGAGCAATAGCTCTAATGCTTTCTGGTGAAATTTTTTTGAGTGATTGCATTAATGTGGGGTATGGGGTAAGAAGGTAATATTTATCTTCCTCAGGGTTCAGTTGTACTACATTGTGGCTATTTTCTGATCCCCATGGAACTGCGGTATCCCAGAAATAGGTTCGTCTTGAAAGTGTGTCAACGAAATGTACTTTATTCTTATAAAAGATAGGGATTCTTTTATAGCATCGTTTATCTTCAAAAACATATAGTGGTGGTACTTTTTTGGTACAGGTATAAAACCATAAAATGTTTCCTTCGTAATCTAAAAAATTTGATCTATTTCCTGATAGTAAATATCCTGCGTAGGGTATTTTTAGTACTGCTATTGCTAGTGATTGTAAGATTTGTGTTCTTTCTAATTCGCATAGTTGGTGAAGCGTTTCTAATTCAGAGAGTGACATTTCTTGAAAAATTCGGCTAATTCTGTAGTCTAATTTCATATCTAAGTGAATATCATAGTGGATATTACCGAAATATGTACTATTCATTAGTGATAGTTCTTGTAAACGTGTGCTTCTAGTGTCATGGGGCTTTAGATGTCCACCAGGTTGACCTTTACTTTTTTGAAAATTAACTGGTATATATGATGTTCCTTCGTTTATAGGATGACTTGTGGCGTATGGGTCGATTTTTATTTTTCCAGTGGTCATGTCGAATCCTTTTTCGTATTCAACTAATATTTCGGAGTATTGTGTTTTGTGAAGAGGGTTTTTGTATTTACATGCAAGTTTTGTTTCTTGATATATTTGAAAACGTGTCAATTTATTTTCTATATTGTGTATCTTTCTAAAATTAGAACTTAGTTTTCGTGATGGATTTACTTGTTCATATGGAATTGACTGTATAAAATATTTTTCGTGAAATTTTATCATTCGAGCGTGTATTTTTGCTACTTGAAATGTTGTACATGTGTCTTCGGGGAACCAAACAATTGTTGCTTGTGTTCGTGTTGTAGGGTCACAATAGTCTTGATCGTTTTTACAAGGTAATCTAATTCCTTGATAGATCATTGTGTTGTCAGATAAATCGCGTGTGAGTTGTATTTTTTCCAGTTGTATTTTCCAATCGAAAAACATTATTTCTTGATATCCTTTATTTTTTGTGTCTGCTTTGCAGTTTGATGGGTTATTTATACCAATGTGTAGTATCCAGTGTTTATCGTGTATGTCATAAGTTAATTTTCCGTGTGCACCGTTGTATGGGTATTTTTCATCTAGTTTTATATGTCCTTGATATCTTTCAAGTTCTGCTTGATGTACAGAATCTGCAAAAACTTGGAAATATACTAACTTTCTATCTGTGTTTTTATTTCTTGTGATATTTAGTCTGAGTAACTTGTTTTTACAATCTTCGGGATTGAGATGTAAAAGTCGTTCGATATTACTCTGGTAGAATGATTCGTGGTCAAGTCGGTTTTTATTTCCATTTGAGACTTGTGAACAATGTACTTTCTTTTCAGAAAATGTTGCTGTGAATTTATATCCTATAACTGTTGTTGCTCGGGCTTTTGAATAAAGTGTCGCTATTACATTTGTAGTTTCTATAGCTTGTGGTTCTGTTTCGCATTGTGATACTTGATTTATTGCATATTTGTGTAATGTTTTTTGTTCGTTTTCTTCACAATCGTAATGTGTTACTAATAAATCTTGGGGTCCTGTGCGGGGGGAAGGATTTATGTTCTGGTTGGAGATTACTAGAAAAAAGGGTTGGAGAAAAAGTAATATTTTTAGAATATACATGTGTATGATAATCCTGAGTATGGGTTATAAAATGTGATGTAACCAATTGTCTTTTTGGTATATCTGTCGTATTTGTATATTACTTCAGTTGTTATAAATGGTGGTGATAGTGATTGAGCTCTTATATTTGTAGGGTTTAATGGGTAGGGATGTTGAGCAATGTTGTTTAGTTTAACCGTGATTTCAAATTTTAATTGTAGGATATTTTGTTGGAGTATTTGGATGTTATGATCACGAATGTCTTCGTGGATGTCTTGTCTATATTGTAGTCTATTGAGTGCCCAGTTGTGGAGTCGGTTACTTTCTGGGTGTTGTCCAAATAATGGTGGAGGTGCTGTGAATGTATTCCAGTCTAGTCTTAAAGGAATATTTGTTGATGATTGTTCTCGATATCTAGCGTCGAGGTTATTTGGGAAATTTAAGTTAAAAGGCGTTGGTGAAATCTGGCTTATTGATGGTGTTGATGGTAGTGATAATGTTTCTGGTAGTGATGAGGATGTTGTTGTATCCGTAGAAATGTCTACTGGATCATTGGTTAAATTTGGTTCACCTTGTGTGAATGATTGTGTTGTCCAATATGGTAGTCGTGATGTTTGGTTTGGGGGGTTAAAGGGATTTTCACGTATTTGTTCAGATGTTGGTGTTGAACCTAAGTAATCTGAGGGTAGGCTAGAGGTGCTACGTTGTGAAAGAAGCGTAGGGGTTTCTGGTAATATACCAATGGGGTTTTCTGGAGTACTTTGTGATGGGGATTGGGGTATATCAAAATGTACTCGGGGGGTTTGAAAATTTCTGTTTCGTCGAGGATGTATAATTTGTCTTTCATCTGTATATTTCAACTGTATTTTGATTTTGACTAAGATTTCGTATTCTACTTAATTCTTGTGGTAGTGTTGGGTATAAGTTATATGTTGGTTCACTTAGAGGTGCTCGTCGTTGAACTGGTTCTAATGGTTCAGATAAGCGAGCGTGTCGTTCTTCAAAGGTATAGGGGTTATCTTGAAAAGAAATTCGTGTAGATGTTTGGGGTTTTGGGTAGTTGTAGGTGGTGTTGGGTTTTCTTGGGATGATGTCGGTGAAGACTGACTGTGTGATTGTTGGTTAGCAATTTTTGATGGTTTTTGATCTTTTCTTTTAGTGAAAAAATTTATGTTTATTGTAGTACTCTTCTAGAAAAAGAATTAGGAGAATTGTTACTAGGGCGAATGTGATGATTGCTTTTTTTATACATTTGCATATTGTCAAGATGAGGGATGATAGAAATGTTATAAAAATTACAAATAGTAAAAAAATATCGGTTCTACTAAAAATGGTTCGTATCATTTAGATAAGTTTTGTGAATCGTACCTGTGGATATAGTCAATAGCTTTTGAAATTTGGAGGTATAGTTGAAATTAGAAAATTTAAAAAATATTGCAAAAAATGATTAAGATTATTATAAAAGCTTCAAAGGTATCAAAAAGAAATATGATTAAAAGTTTAAATATCGTTAGAAAGTTTATGAGAATGTTAAGAATTATGTTGACTGGTCGAGAGAAGAGCATTTAAGAAATGGCTTCTCGATCGAATATTTTTTGTTGTTTGAGGCAATTTTCAAGTATGGTCGATTTTTTTATTGGTTTTTTGACAAGTGGGTTGAGTTTTGTGAAAAATGGTTGGGGGCGAATTTTATGGTGATCGGGAGGTCTTCTTTTTCTTTATTTTTAATTGTCAAGTGATCTGGGGTATTTTTGAGTTTTTGATACTTTAGGCTAATTAAAATGGTCGTTCTTTTACTTTGGGCTAATTTAACATATTTGTTTGGAGGGTATTTGAGGTCTGAGTTGCGGAAATATTGTTGATCTTTGGTTTATTAGATAAGGGAGGGTTATGATATTATGGTGATATTTATTTTAGATGTCAAGTTGGAATGGTTTGCTTATTTTTGACCTGGAGGTCGCAAAGTTATAGTTATAGATATGCCTGGAGTTTAATATTTTTCGTCTAGTTGGTTTGTGTTAGAGTTATAGAAGGTGACGGATTGGATGAATCCTATTGGCTAATTTTGAACTAGAATCGTTTCGTGTCTGTCAGCATGTTATTTTGAAAAATGAAAGTTCAAAACATTTCAGAGGTGCAAAGATTATTAAATGTAAAATTAAAGTTGTTTTTGAAATTCAACTTTCTTTAATATTTTAGATTGTGGGATGAATGTTTTATAGTTTTTGCGTGGTTGATTTCTAAGTCGTGATGACTCTCTATGTTCTGATTTGTCGATTTGTTCTTGGGGTATATTTGTTTCTGTCATTTTTCTATTTTTTCTTTCTTTTTGGGGAATATTTTTTTCTAGCTTTTTTGTATTGTGTTTTATTGTAGTTGATTTTTTATTTTGGTTTTCGGGATGAATGTCATGTTGGTCTTTTGTTTCATTTTCTGTATGTGGGTTATTTTGAATAACTTTTAAACCTGTGAAAGAATATAATTGAGTTAGTTCGCGTAGTGCGTATTCTTTTGGGTAATAAGGTAATAGGTTGTTTCGATGTTGAACAATTTCTTTTTGTTCTGAGTCGGTGATTTTATATGTGACATCAGTGGGTTTGGCAATTATTTGGAATGGTCCTTTACGAAGGGGTTGTAATTTTTTAGAAATTCCTTTTTGAGTGTTAAAATTGGGTTTTAAAACAAATGTTCCAATTTTTAAATCGGAGGCTGGTGTAAAGCGTGAATTTATTTGTTCATTAATGTTTTGCCTTTGTAACAAATTTTTTGTTACTTTTTGGTAAATTTCATTGTGTTTTTTATCTCTGTTTAAAATCCATTCGGTGTGTGTACCGGAGGCTAATTTAAGAATTTGTGGATGATGAAAATGATCTTCATCATGTGTGTGTAAAGGTAGGTTATAACAAATTGAGTCTTTATTCGGTTGACAATGGCTTTGTGCATTTTTATGAGAGTTTGCTGTAAACATAATTGGTTTGCGTGGCTTTTGATTAAAAACCATTTCATATGGTGACATTCCTAGAGTTGTCGTGATTTGTGAAATATATGCCAAGGGAAATAGTTTTACATCTGCTGACCATTCGGTGTATCTTGTATCATTTCCATTGATGATACATCTAAGATATTCTTGTAGTGAACGGTTCATACCTTCGACTAAGCCGTTTGTCCAAGGTGCATGAGATGTACGTGGTTTGTGTTTGATGTTATATAAATGACATAATGTGATGATTTCATTATTTATGAATTCTGTGCCGTTGTCTGTAACTAAAATTTCTGGTAGTCCGAATTTGGCTATCCAGTGTTCATAAAGTGTTGTGTAAGCGTAATAAGCGTTACAATGTGGCACTGGGTTAAGTGCTACATAATGTGTAAATGCGTCAACAATTACCATAATGTATGAGTTTCCTTCGGAGGATGGTGAAATTGGTCCTTTTGTATCAAATGAAATACGGTGGTTAAAGTACAAACTTTGTCCTTTAAAATCTTGTTTTTGTGCTATTTGTTTTTGATTTGGATAAGGTTTATTTAGCTGACATACTATGCAATCATTGCATAGTACTTTTATCCAAATTGGTGCATATGGGAAATAAAAATTTTGTATGAAATTTGAATATGTTTTCTCTGATCCAGAGTGTCCTTTAATGTTTTGTGTATGCGAAATGTTAAAAGCTATGAGAATCATACTTAAAGGGAGACAGGGAACTGTCGATTCATTTAATTGGTATTCTAGAAGGTCTATGTTTTCATTAATTATTGTATTGTTGAATTTTCGAAAATATCGGAGGAGTGTTTTATTTCCTAAAATTGTGGTATCTGCTTTTACGGGTTTAGTTTTATATTTGTGCCATGATTTTAGTTGTCTAATTACTGGGTCAAGATTTTGATATTGTTTCAAGGTTGTAATTGTAATTTTTTCTGTTGGAGGGAGAAAAATGTTTTCAATTTCTAATTTAGATAAAGGAATTGTGTCAAGTGGGTCATGGAGGTCAAAAACTTGATTTATTGTGTATTTGGAATCGTTTGTTTGTGGTCCTGATAAATTTATTTCATCAGTTAGATTTTCTTTTTCAATTAACGGGAAAAGATCTTTTTTATGCGAGTGTTGTTTTACTCTTTTTTGTTGGGTGTTATTTTTTATCCATTGTGAATATGGAATTGGTTTGAAAGTTGATGTTCCAAGTAGATCAACTTCGTAGTGGTTATTTTGGCAATCTAAATAAAGTGGGAAGTGTTGTAGGTTATTTATCTGTGATTGTTCAACGTCAGTTTTTACTGCATATTTGCATTCTAGTCGGGGTGATGTTTCGTTTTCTGCAAGGTAAAATTTTATATTTTTGGGTATTTCAACTGTAGTTTTACGTGTAAGTAATTCAGGTGGTGTATTTCGACTTAATGTGTCTGGTAATGCAAGATTCTTTCCTGCTGTCCAAACTATATGTAAGTTTGGAAATTTCATTAGAATTAATTGAAATCTGTAAACTCGGTGATTTGGGTTGGATTTTTGTGTAAAGAGAAAAATGATTGGTTTGTGATCTGTGAAAAGAACTGTTGGATGTTTTGATCCAAGTATCAGAAATTCATATTCTATAAGTATATAGATTATGGCTGTACATTCTCTCATTAGAGTTGAGAGTCTTAGCTCTGCTTGAGTGAATCATCGAGAATTTGCTGATATAAGGTTCATTTTGTTTGTACCATTGTGTGATTGTAATAACGCTGCGCCGATGCCAAAATTTG
>NC_087069.1:27426700-27575200 GCF_963678635.1 Symsagittifera roscoffensis
CTCATCAAGTTGAAATCCTGGTTATTCTCACTGCTCTTTAATTTATTTGATACCGCTTTTTGCAGTAGAAAAAAAACTGAAATTAGTTCAAATAAAAATGTTAGTTATCTTACTTTGCAAGCTTTTGGCCATCCAAAAATCAAACTTTAGATGATGAAATGTGATTTTTTCAGAGTTATTTGAGTTCTTTTTCAATTACAAAAATTTTACTTATCATATTGCGAAAAGTTTAATAATTACAGGTGGGGAGGGAGAAAAAAGCGCCATATCAATTATAATAAAAAAAGCTATTTTGAATTATTTCTGATTCCGATCAGTTAACTGCTACCAACCCCAGCTATAGGAACGGAAAATTAGTGAGTTATGATTTCTTTATCTTGAATAGCTTGATTCAAACTTTAAACAAACGTACCTTTTTTTAAATTAGCCCAGCATAAAACACTTTTCGCTTTTGAACTCAGTGCATCAATATATTTTCAGATAGCTTTGTATATTAGTCAGACAGGGCTAGTTTAGTGTTTCATCTGTTCCAAAGAAGCAGATAACCATACCGATCCCAAGTATTTCATCTTATCTGGAAAAATTTAAACAAAACCTCACATCTCATCAATTTAAACGACTTTCAAAACAAGTGGGTCATTTTGTTTGATCAGCCATGTATTATTTCGAAGATTTTTTGTTCATCGCGTCGGGTTGGTTGACAAACAGGTTATAAAATTTCAATCCAATTATGTTTTCTCATAATGCTACAAATTTTTTGATTCGAGTCATTTTTTAAAATCTCGTTGTTTAGTTTGATTAGTGTCGATCAGTAGGTTGTCCATAGCTTTGCATCCAAGTTTTTCCTGTTAAAGTCGGCTCTGTTTGAAATAATTTCAAATCGAAATGTTTACTTGTTGTTCAATTTTCAACGACAAGACAAATTTTTGAGTTCGTATAGTTTTTTAAGTAATGATCTTAGCTCATTTGAGAATCAGAATAGGAAAGTTATTACTTTTAGTTCAAGCATTCCACATATAATTAAACTATTTTCCTACCTGAAAAAAACACGAGCCAACAATATGTAAGTATGTTTCTTTTCACTATCATTATTGATTGTACGGGAGGTTCTTTATTCTTTAATTCTTTTTGCTAGATCCTAATGAATATCTAAATCCTACATATTCATTTTTCGGTAAACAATCCATTTGATTCAGGGCCCAAAAAGCGCAAGGAATGACCAAAAAATATTCTTTTTTTTAAACACATAAAACTACTTTTCGAACACATGAAAATCATACCAACAAAAGGTACAGAAAAATGTGTAAAAGCTGTACAATTAACATGTTTCCATATACAAATAGTCAGACAAGCATTGTTCTATACTTGAAATGATAAAACTTTGAGAAAAAGGAGCGTACGGCCTACTTCATAATCTAAGCCTCAATTCACAGTGGAAAAAGGTTCCGATAATTTCTCTCCCCTAACGTTTGCCCGTTTGCCACGTTACAACCCACATCCCAGCGTTTGCCCCTGCGCCCCGCCCCATTCCACCTGACTACCTCAACATCCACTACCAGAACCATGCCATCCCCCACACCTGAACCAACCACCCAACATGAACCATCAAACCCTTCGCACCCTGAGCACCTGAACCAACCCACCCCCCCCCCCCCCCCCAAAAAAAAATCCATCTCCCCTCCCCCATCCAACCCCCCAACCCACCTGATCCAACGCAAACAACCCTTGAACCACAACCACCCACGCCTGTTCCGGTTCGTATTGTGAGTGGGGGTTGGGGTTGGCTCAGTTGAGGTTCAAGTGTGGGAGGGGTTTGGTTCAGCTGGGCTTCTTGTGGGCTTCTACAATCGATTGAAATGGATTATATAAAGATTTCGTTGCCTCAAAAAATAGTAGTGAAACTCAATTATATTCGATTTTTATTGCTGGAAATCCAATGCGGGTAAGCTTTTTTGCTAGTTTTTTTCTTACAAGGCCCAAGTTTCAATGAATGGTTCCAAGAGTACAAAATTTGTAGGTTATTCAAACATTAGGAGGCCAAGTTCTGTATTTTGTGAAATGTAATTGGATTCCTCAACAAGGACGCTCTCTTTCATCTTCTTGTTCCTTCGTTTTTTTTTAAAGTTCGGACAAAGTTTTAACGTGTTTAAAGATTTTTCTGTGAGAACCAGGAACATACAAATACAAAAATTAAATTATGTTCACAACTGAAAAAACACGAGCCCACAGTTTTTTTTAAGTTTCTAATATATTAAAATTGTTAGAAGGAACACAATTCAGTTATTGACTAACTTAAAAACTAACAACAACATCAAAGTTGCGCAGTTTTAAGTTTTAAGTTTTTTAAGTTTCTAATATATTAAGAAAATTGTTAGAAGGAACACAATTCAGTTATTGACTAACTTAAAAACTAACAACAACATCAAAGTTGCGCAGTCAAAAAAAATTGAAGAACGGGTAAACAACTTTAGTTTGAATTGTAGAAAAAATTTTTGTGCGTTGAAGTTTGCATCTCAATAAAGTTGAAACAAATGTTTATAATGAAATGGTTACAAATATCCAAAAACTTGAAAACCAATTGATTGAAATGGATTATATAAAGATTTCAATGCCTGAAAAAATAGTAGTGAAACTCAATTATATTAGATTTTTATTGCTGGAAAGCCAATGCGGGTAAGCTTTTTTGCTATTTTTTTTCTTACAAGGCCCAAGATTCAATGAATGGTTCTAAGAGTACAAAATTTGTAGGTTATTCAAACATTAGGAGGCCAAGTTCTGTATTTTGTGAAACGTAATTGGCTTCCTCAACAAGGACGCTCTCTTTCATCTTCTTGTTTCTTCGTTTTTTTAATATTCCGACAAAATTTTAACTTGTTTAAAGATTTGTCTGTGAAAACCAGGAACATAGAAATACAAAAATTAAATTATTTTCACAACTGAAAAAACACGAGCCCACAATATATAAAAAATTTTTTTTTTTCGTTTTCATCATTGATTGAACTGGATGCTCTTCAATTTTTAATTATTTTTGCTAAATCCTAATGAATATTAAAAATCCTACATATTCATTTTGCGGTAAACAATCCGTTTGATTCAGGCCCGAAAACGCACAAGGAATGACCAAAAATTAATCCTTTTTTTTAACACATAGAAATTTTTATCAAACACATGAAAATCATACCAACAAAAATGTACAGAAAATTGTGTAAAAGCGGCAAAATAAAAATGTTTCCATGTACATAAAAGTAAGACAAGCATTTTCCTATCCTTGAAATGAGAAGACTTTGAGAAAAAGGAGAGTACGGCCTACTTCATATCTAAACCTCAATTCAAAGTGGAAAAAGATTCCGTTAACCTTTCTCCCCTAACGTTTGCCCGTTTGCTCCGTTACAACTCACATCCCAGCGTTTGCCCCTGCGCCCCACCCCATTCCACCTGACTACATCAACATCCACTACCAGAACCATGCCATCCCCACACCTGAACCAACCACCCAGCATGAACCATCAAACCCTTCGCACCCTGAGCACCTGAACCAACCCACCCTCCCCAAGATCCATCTCCTGTCCCCCATCCAATCCCCCCACCTGATCCAACGCAATCAACCCTTGAACCACAACCAACCCCGCCTGTTACGACAAAATTTTAACGTGTTTTAAGATTTTCTGTGAGAACCAGGAACATACAAATACAAAAATTTAATTATTTTCACAACTGAAAAAACACGAGCCCACAGTTTTTTTTAAGTTTCTAATATATTAAAATTGTTAGAAGGAACACAATTCAGTTATTGACTAACTTAAAAACTAACAACAACATCAAAGTTGCGCAGTTTTAAGTTTTAAGTTTTAAGTTTTTTAAGTTTCTAATATATTAAGAAAATTGTTAGAAGGAACACAATTCAGTTATTGACTAACATAAAAACTAACAACAACATCAATGTAGGTTATTAAAATATTAGGAGGCCAAGTTCTGTTTTTTTGCGAAATGTAATTGGATTCCTCAACAAGGACGCTCTCTTTCATCTTCTTGTTCCTTCGTTTTATTTAATGTTCCGACAAAATTTTAACGTGTTTAATGATTTGTCTGTGAGAACCAGGAACATACAAATACAAAGATTAAATTGTTTTCACAACTGAAAAAACACGAGCCACCAAAACAAATAAGTTTTTTTTTCCATTTTCATTAATGATTGAACCGGATGCTCTTTAAACTTTACTTCTTTTTGCAAGATCCTGATGAATATCAAAACCCTACATATCCTTTTTTGGTTAGTTAATTTATTTGATTTAGGGATGAAAAGCGCCAGTGTTGACCAAAAAAGCTTCATTTATTTTAGCACATAAAATTACTTATTAAACACAAGAAAGTCATGCGATCAAAATGTACAGAAAATTGTTTGAAATCTCTGAAAAACGTAATTCCAAATACCAAAAACAAAACAACCTTTTTTCTATTCATGAAAGGTGTACGAATAACACTAAATAATTCTGTTTGTTTTTCCGAAAACAATATTCAAGGGTTTTCTGATAAAAAAGATAAGTTACGCGGCAATAAATTCCCAGGTGAAAAGCAATTAAAGATATGCCATGTGATTTAATTTCTTGCATCTTAAAAAACATATTTACCTACTGAAAACCTTTTTTGGTCCACCTCTAGGTAGCTTCTACTTTGACCTGTTTTTTGACAGATTGAAGTTTATGTTATGTTAGCATAAAAAAACAAAAAATACAAGAATTCCGTCTACACACATCAATCATTGTACTTTGTTGTAGTCTTAAGTTAAATATTGGATCTGGAGTACTTTGAAAATAAGAACTTTCCTTGCATTTTTTTAAATAAATGTTTTGATGTCTAAGCGCAACAAAAATTTTTCGATTCATTTTTTCCAATTTTTTCAGTGATTGAAAAGCATTCCGTCTTATTAAAAAGCCTTTTTTACGAAAAAAAAAAACGATTTAAGAAAACATACTTTTTTCCTATAATTGATAACAAAAAAAATCTTTAACTTTCTATAACCTTATGAAAAGTCAATTTTTTCTCGTAATAAAATATTGCATTATAACTCATTTGAAATCAATTAAAAGTTTTTTTTTATTTATTAGAAAACGACATTAAAATTGTTTTTGTCCACTTTATTTTTGTTCCAGAAAACTTTGCATTTGTCAAATAGGTATGGCTTAAGCGAGCGTAGGGCCTACTTCATATCCAAACCTCAACTAAAAGTGTAAAAAGATTCCGTTAACCTTTCTTCCCTAACGTTTGCCCGTTTGCTCTTTTACAAACCACATCCCAACGTTTGTACCTTTGCCCCCCTTCCTCCACCTGACTACCTGGGGCATTTATCAAAAGGAAAAGCGGAAGTTTGCAAAGCGAGCGTACGGCCTAGTTCATATCTAAACCTCAACTCAAAGTGCAAAAAGATTCCTTAACCTCTCTTCCCTAAATTTCGCCCGCTTGCTCCCTTACAACCCACAACCCAACGTTTGCCTCCCTTCCCCCTTCCTCCACCTGACTACCTGAACCACCACCCCATCCCCGCACCTAAACCAGCCAGCAACCTCAACCATCAAACCCCCTCGCAGCCCCCGCACCTGAACCAGCCCAAACCCCACCCAATCCAACCCCCCAACATTCAACCCCATCCTCATCCAACGCAACCACCATCTTGAACTACAACCAAACCCGCCACTTCCGTTAACGCCAATCCAAAACCCCACCCATTCAACCCCCCCCCCCCTAAGTACAACCAGCCCGCCTGTTCCGGTCCTACTGTGAGTGGGGTGGGGAGGAAGGGGGGATTGGCTCAGTTGGGGTTAATGTGCGGGCGAGGGGCTGATTCAGTGGTACTGGGGTAGAAAGATACAAAAATGGCAAAGAGGCAAACGCTTGGGGGTAGGGCGTTATTGGAAGAGAGGATTTGTCCACATCCATTTTACCCCCCCCCCCCACCACCCAAAGAACCAAAGAAGTTTAAACTATATTAAAACCATTGTTGGAAGGATCAAAATTCAGTTATTGAGTAAGATAAAAACTAACAGAAACATCAAAGTTGCGCAGCAAAAAATGAATTGAATAACGAGAATTAACTTTTGTTTAAAAAGTAAAAAAACAACATTTGTGCGTTGAAGTTCGCATCTCAATAAAGTGGATCGATCGGAATGGATTAAAAAAATTTGTATCATGGAAAAACAAAAGTGAGACTTATTTATAATCAATTTTTTTTTGATAGACGTCTAATACGGTTCAGCTGTTTGGCTAGTTTTTTCCTTACAAAATCCAAATTTCAATGAATCGTTCCAAGAGTACAAACTTTATAGGTTGTTCAAACATAACGAGGTCAAGTTGTGTCTTTTGCGAATTGTAAGGGGATTCCGCAACAAGGACGCTCTCTCTGTTCTTCTTGTTCTTTCGTTTCTTTTTCACCTTTCCGACAAAGTTATAAATTAAATATGTCGCTGAGATCCAGAATCATACAGATAGACTAAATAAATTTCAATGTGTTTCTTTTCATTATCAGTAATGACAGTACCGGATGCTCTTTAATTTTTAAGTCTTTTTGCCAGATCCTCATGAATATCAAAAAAATCCACATATCCTTTTTTAATAAAACTAATCCGTTTGATTCAGGGCCAAAAAGTTACCAGGGTTGACCTTAAAAGCTTCGTTTTCTAACACATTCAATTACTTATCAAACACAAGAAAAACATATCATCAATCATTTAGAGAATATTGTGTAAAAGCTCTGCAATAAACATAATTCCATCTACAAAAATGAGAACAAACAATCTTCTACACATGCAATGTGTAAGTCTAATGTTTAATAATTATGTTTTCCTCCGAAAACAATCTTCAAATGTTTTCTGATAAAAAGATAATTTACGCGGCGATAAATTCCCAGATGAAATGCAATTGAAGATTTGCCATGTGAATTACTTTCTTGGATATGACAAAAAATATATATGTACTGAAAACCTTCTTTTTTCCACCTCTAGGTAGCTTCTACTTTGAAAAAATTCTGGCGTTCAAAATTATGACCTGTTTTATTAACAGATTGAACTTAAAAAAATAAACTCAAGAAAAAAAAAGCCTGGCTTCACACAAATCAATTATTGTAGTTTGTTGTAGTTTAATGTTGAGTTTTGGATCTGGAGTACTTTAAAGACGAAAACGTTCTTCGCAATTTTTTTTTAAAAAATTGTTTTGTTTTTTAGGCGCGAAAAAAACTTTTCAATTCATTTCTCTACTTTTTTTCAATGAAGGTAAAAATTTCAAACTTGCTAAAAAGTCTTATTTGTGAAAAAAAACAATTTAAGAACAAATAATTGTTTTCTATAATTATTAACAAACTTTTTTTTTCAACTTTTCTATAACCTTATGAAATGTCAATTTTTTCTTGTAATAAAATATTGCATTATAACTAAATTAAAATTGATTATGAGGTGTTAACTAATAAAAATTACGATAAAATTGGTATTCCCCACTTTGTTTTTATTTCGTGTCGCGCAAAAACTTACCAGAAAACTTTATATTTATCAAATAGGTATGACTTAAGCGAGCGTAGGGCCTACTTCATATCTAAACCTCAACTAAAAGTTAAAAAAAATTTCGTTAACCTTTCTTCCCTAACGTTTGCCCGCTTGCTCCCTTACAACCCAGAACCCAACGTTTGTCTCCCTTCATCCTTCCTCCACCTGACTACCTGAACCACCACTCCACCCCCGCACCTAAACCAGCCACCGACCTAAACCATCAAACCCCCTCGCAGCCCCAGCAACTGAACCAGCCCAAACCCCACCCAATCCAACCCCCCAACATTCAACCCCCATGCTGATCCAACGCAACCACCTCCTTGAACTACAACAATCCCGCCTGTTTCGGTCCTACTGTGAGTGGGGTAGGGAGGGGGGGTTGATTCAGTTTTGGTTAATGTGGTTGAGAGGGGCTGGGGTAAAAAAGATACAAAAAATGCAAAGAGGCAAACGCTTGGGGGGGGGGCGTTATTGGAAGAGGGGATTTGTCCACATCCATTTTACCCCCCACACCCAAAGAACCAAAGAAGTTTATACTATTTTAAAAACATTGTTGGAAGGATCAAAATTCAGTTATTGAGTAAGATAAAAACTAACAAAAAAAATCTCAAAAGTTGCGCAAAAAAATTGAATTGAATAACGAAAAAACAACTTTTGTCTAAAAAGTAGAAAAAAAAATTTGTGCGTTGAAGTTCGCATCTGAATAAAGTGGATCGATTGGAATGGAGTAGAAAATTTGGATCCGCGAAAAATAAGAGTGAGACTTATTAAAAATCAACTTTTTTTTTGATAGAATTCTAATACGGTTCAGCTGTTTGGCTAGTTTTTTCCTTACAAAATCCAAATTTTAATGAATCGTTCCAAGAGTACAATTTTTATAGGTTGTTCAAACATAACGAGGCCAAGTTGTGTATTTTGCGAATTTTAAGGGGATTCCGCAACAAGGGCGCTCTCTCTGTTCTTCTTGTTCTTTCGTTTCTTTTTTACCTTTCCGTCATAGTTATAACTTAAATGTGCCGCTGAGATCCAGAATCATACATAGACTAAATATTTTTTTTTTCACATCAAAAGAAACACGAGCCAATAATATTTCAATATGTTTCTCTTCATTATCAGTAATGACTGTACCGGATGCTCTTTAATTTTTAAGTCTTTTTGCCAGATCCTCAAGAATTTCAAAAAAAAAATCCACTTATCCTTTTTTCGGTAAAACTAATCCGTTTGATTCAGGGCCAAAAAAACTGCCAGGGTTGACCTTAAAAGCTTCATTTTCTAACACATTCAATTTTTTATCAAACACAAGAAAATCATATCATCAAATATGTAGAGAAAATTGTGTAAAAACTCTGCAATAAACATAATTCCATCTAAAAAAATGAGAATAAACGATCTTTTACACTCGAAATGTGTATGACTAATGTTTAATATTTCTGTTTTCCTCTGAAAAAAATATTCAAGGGTTTTCTGACGCGGCGATAAATTCACAGATGAAATGCAATTGAAGATTTGCCATGTGAATTAATTTCTTGCATTTGACAAAATATATATATATGTACTGAAAACCTTCTTTGGTCCACCTCTAGGTAGCTTCTACTTTGAAAAAAGTCTGGCGTTCAAAATTATGACCTGTTTTTTTGACAGATAGAAGTTTAAAAAATAAACTAAAGAAAAGGAAAGTCTGGCTACACACAAAATAAATTTTTGTAGTTTGTTGTAGTTTTATGTTGGACATTGGATCTGGAGTATCTTAAAGACAAAAATAATCCTCGCAATTTTTTAAAATAAAATTCTTTTGTTTTCTAGGCGCGAAAAAAATTTTCTAATTCATTTATCTATTTTTTTTCAATGTATGTAAAAATTTCAAACTTGCTAAAAAGCCTTTTTTTGTGAAAAAAAAACGATTTAAGAACAAATATTTTTTTCCTATAATTAATAATAAATATATTTTTTCAATTTTTCTATAAGCTTATGAAAAGTCAATTTTTTCTTGTAATAAAATATTTCATTACAACTAATTTAAAGTCGATTATAAGGTTTAATTAATAAAAATTACAATAAAATTGGTATTCTCCATTTTATTTTTGTTTTGCGTCGCGCAAAAATTTACCAGAAATTTTTTATTTATCAAATAGGTATGGCTTAAGCGATCGCAGGGCCAACTTCATATCTAAACCTCAACTAAAAGTGTAAAAAGTTTCCGTTAACCTCTCTTCGATAACCTTTGCCCGTTTGCTCCCTTACAACCCACAACCCAACGTTTGACTATTTTCCCCCTTCCTCCAGCTGACTACCTGAGCCACCGCCCCACCCCCTCGCCTAAACCAACCCCCAACCTGAACCATCAAACTCCCTCGCAGCCCCCGCACCTGAACCAACCCAAACCCCACCTTCCATTCAACACCCCCACCCGATCCAAAGCAACCACCTCCTTGAACTACAACCACCCCGCCTGTTCCGGTCCTATTGTGAGTGGACGATAGACAACAATCGCAATACTTGGGGCTTTGCCATGACATACGAGCAGTTTAATTTGCTGAAAAATGATTTTTTTTTGTTCAGAGTACCCTCCTTAATGTATTTATCAAGGCTTAACTTTTGCGAATGGAATCAGCGGAGAGTAGTTATGATGTTGCTCTTAGGCTTTTGATCTTGTTCCGGATTGTTTGTTTCAATGAATGAAGCACATTTAAGACTGCGGAATCAAAAAGCAAAGTCTGTATGCTTCAACGCAAAAACAGTAAGTGTGATCCCAATTGTGTTTCAGTGAGAGGTTGTAGAACAGCTGATCATCCAGTCAAAATGAGGACTGACGATTTTGAAACTAAAGTGGGCAACCCAGTAGCAGTCCTTGATGGTGACTACCCTGAAGGCACCCAATGCTTCTATCAAAGAGAGTATAAGGGGGTAACGGAAACTTCCCTATAAGAAGTTAATGCTGCCATAAAACATTACGAGGTCAAACTTGGAACTTTGGGAATTTTGAGCGGATTCTGCAACCAGGAAGTTCCCTTTGTTCTTCTTTTGTTCTTTCATTTTTTGATCGTGCTGACAAGTTTTTAACATGTTTATGGTTTGTCACTGGAATCCAGGAACATACAGATACAAAATTGTGCGCCTATCGAGTGTACAGTATGGCCCCGTATTAAAATTTTATTAAAAAATAAGCGAGGACCAATTAAAGGAGAGTGGAACAATCAACGCTGTGCAAAATTATGCATGATCAGTTTTATCTTTTTAATTACTCTAATATTTAAAAACATGTTTATGTTACTTTCCCAAGCAGTTTGTCATCTTCCAAAAATTAAAGTTTACACCGGTTTATTATGTACATCTTGATCAAAGACCGAAAATTAGCTTCGGGTTTCCGAATAACTTTTGAAAAAGCCTGCTCTCAAAAATAATTTTCTTAAATCTCTAACCGCATTGTTTCTTTTTAACAACTCATTGCACATTGTTTTCAGTTTCTTGGTTGACACAATTTGCACGTATTTTGAACTCTCTATTGGGGTGATCAATTCCTGTTGCGTTTCCAAACTTGAACATAAGCTGGGCTTTTTTGATGGGAATGAACCAGCGTCGGTTGGTCACGTATGGTTGTGCCATCATACTGAGACAGTCATAGTTTGAAGTTCCATTTGTTCCATCTTGTTTTTCAAAGGTGGCCTAAAATGTCAAAATATACTTTCCAATTAAACTTTCATAGTCGAACATTTGATACATGGAAATAAAATCCATTGGGATTCGTTGGCGTTGCTTGATGGTGAGACAAAATGTATCTGCCGACAAATTGTCTTTGTGTTTTTTACTGCTTTGTTGATAAACTCAAAATAGATGTTTTAGACCTCGACCGTTGTTTTTTGAAATTTAACTGATGATTTTATTGATACAATGTAATTGATATCAAAACCGCCAGAATTTTCCACAATTTTTTTAAAAGTAATCCGTTAATCAAAAAAATGCACCGGCGAGCACTCAAAGATCATACTACAAAAATCACCTTAAGGGAACAAAATGTTCTTGAAATAATTTGGAAAATGGTCTTGTTGTACCATCTTCAACACAATAACTTTTCATATTATCCCAAGTTAAATGGTATCTCATCATTCTTGTGGAATTTGATGATGGAAAGTCTTTGCTACTGATATCTAGGGCAGATTTAGGAGTGACTTGGTCGGACGCTTTTTCTCTAAAGGAGCCTTTGCTGTCAATGTATACTGTTTTGATCGAAAACGCGCACAAAAAGCGTACTCATTTTTGATCGATATCTTCTCATAAAGACCCAAAAACGGTATTTATGATATTTTGGGAGAGCGCGGAAAAGAATTTGGTCGATTTATTGAAAACTAGTAGCAAAAATACTATAAAGTTTAAGGATCCCCGCTCCACCCGTTGCTCTATCTAACTTTCATAGTTTTTAACTCATAATATTTATTCACTTTTTATTTTATGCGTTATTTTAACATCATCAAATTAAAATGAATAATGATTGATAATAACAGATTTGCGAGGCAAGATATAATTCATTATAATCAATAACGGATGTAAAGTTTAGACCACAAAGTCGATTATATCGCCATTAAAATCAATTATGAAACATAAAAACCGTTAGAACCCAATAAAATTGATAATAAATCAATACTTTTGGCGTTGAAATTGGTTCTTTTTGTTAAGGTCTTCTACTTTATTTGATTTTTTCTGAATTGAAAAAAATCCATTATAACCGATTATAATCTATTTTTCAAGTCAAAAATCTTTTTTTTTTGCAATTGCACGGAACAAAGATTGCAATGATCTCTAAGACTTTAACTGTTGGTGTTAGAAAAACGCAAAAAAAATTTCGTTCAAACCCCCCAAAAAATCAACATTATTCTTACCCATCCACCCTCACGATTTGTGCGATGAAAGCAGAGAGAATGCGATAAAGTTCTATTCAACCCCCCCCCCCCCCCCCCAAAAAATACCACGATGGACCGTTAAACAACGCCCCAGGGGGATTTGCTCGGGGGCTACTGTGGCAATTTTAGTTGAAAGCATTTGAATGTCTAATTGCCATGAAGTGAAAAAGTCGATAAAAATTTCATTTTGGTAAATTTCGTAAACGACCTCTCAAAAAAAAACTAAGTCTAATTCTAATCAATTATAATTAATTCTATAGACAGAAATAAAAAATCTTTGGATGATAATATTTTTAAATTTTGATGGAATTTTTTCCAATTTATAGATGCTGGTTGTGATTATGATCCCGGGGCTCTAGGTGTGGGTAACTATGTTTTTTTTCTGAACCATGGTAGGCTGTTATGGCTTTGATCAATGACAATTAGACTTTTGTGGAAGGATTTCTTTACTACTTACTCCATCTCCTCCAACATCTTATAGCAAATGAATGCGTGAAACAGCTTTCCATTATGAATATTTCACTTGGAACTTACGCCAAAGGAGCTGCTTCAAAAAAAAACTGTTTGTCAAAAAATTGGTTGAGTTTTTACTGAATAATTTTTCACCTAATTTTTTAAAACTCTCCGCCGGAACCTAAAAAACTAAGGAGAGCACAATTTTTTGAGAATTCACTTCGGTTAAAAAATTTTACTCGAAAATAACACAAAATCATGTGGATAAACTCTATATCAGGTTGTGTGTACTGTTTCCTCCCACCCGATAAAATTGATAGTGTTTTTTTTTTGAAAATTTTTTGTACAAGAAACAAATTTCAAAAAAAAAACTGGGCTCATGTGTCATTGTTTGTAAGAAGGGGACTAAGTGTACAAAAATGAACTACACAAAAAACCATTCGTGGAAGGGGGAAGGGTATAGATTGTGAACAAAATTCGATCGGAGTTACCGAAATTTCCCAAAGTCTGCAATCGTCTGCAGTTGTGAAGGGTAGAGGATCAAGAGATAGGGCAACAGTTGGACAATCAGTGGACGAGGTTGAGTAGACTTTGAAGAAACATTCAGTTCCAGTGGGATACTCGTCTTTCAGTGCACTTATTGGGCCCCATGGAAACCGATCTGGCCTATCGGTATATATGTGGTTGAAAGCATGACAGTTCTTCGCTGAAACGTGAATTAAAATCACCCTTCCCCTATCCTCTTTTGGCTTAAAATCTTAAAACATCAACTTTTAAGGGGGAATCTCTCTTGCGCGAAGGACCGAATGAGCGAAAATTATGTCAGCCGATTGCAATTCAGTATTCATAAGCTCGAAGGACATAAAGCGATGAACTCAGTTTTTTTTGAACAGTTTGCGGGCGTTGATTGGTTGAGAATTTTTGCTCATTCAGTCCTTGACGGATGAAAATAGTCCCAGCTTCTAAATTCACCGGAAAAAATCTTCTAATAAACTCATCTAAATTCACCGGAAATAAACACAAGAGTTACTACCTGGAGTTGATGCAGTTAATTTCCTTATTGTAAATATATCCAGGCGACTGGAATACTGTAAGAGGCCGGAGATTTTTAGTTACAGCTTTAAAATTTATTGTTAAAATACGATTTTCAAATTATAATTTTTTTCCTTAATGTGAACAGTTCGTCTTGTTTTTTGTTCTGCTAAATTAAAAGGCATTTCGATGTTGAAAAATTTCATTAAAAACAGTTTGTGGGTGTTTTTTTTGCGTCTCGGTCTCTTTTTTATTAAAACGAATGAGAGTTGTTGGCAAAGTAATTAAATTTGGTGCGAAAATTTTTATTCGCCCAAAGGTACTGCGATTTGCAGTAAGCTTGATGTTATCTATTTATATAATATGTATACTATTATGGTCAAGGCCATTTGTGCCGTTCTAAAATAGAGGAACTGCGAGATCAGCTCTATCATACACAGGCCAGTGTCAGGGGCTACAATATGTTCAGTTGTCAATCATCTTAGTTGCTAATCTTTATTTACTTATCTCTGAGATTTCTCATACTATAATTAAGTGTGAGTTTGGTACCTGCCTGTCAATCAACTTAGAACTGTCTAGCTGTTATGTGTTGACCTCTAGTTCACTCTCTTATTTATGCGAACTAGAATACAGTCAATTGAGTATTTAACAGCCATCGTTTTATCAACCCTTGTTATGGCGCAGTTAGTGGATGGAGGGGGAAAAACTCCTTTGGAATTGTGGCCTTCTGGCCTCCGAAACAGGCGGAACCACAACTCTTATGGGAACACTGGAAACAAAGATTTCATTGGGCGATGGTGGCGAAACATGGACTAGTCTCGTCGGAGTATTACTTTGCATCGACATTAACTGAAGCACAGATTACTGACCTGGGTGGCATTGGTGGAAAACCACGGGCAGAAGGTGAACGTACACTGATGTCGAATCTGTACTTATGCCTGGGACACGAGGGACAGAGAGCCTTGCATAATCAGCATCCACATTTAGATATGGAAACAATACGATACCCACGTTTTTTGGATAACTGTGTAGCTCTTTTTCAGAAAGAGCGAAACGAAACGTACGAGATGTACCAGATGTTGTCGAGGAAACAAAAGGAGGGTGAAAGCTTAGAATCGTTTTATGCAGAACTTAGTGGAATGGCGGCAAGATGCAATTTGGGCACCCAGGAGCGGAAAATGGTGAGAGACATATTTATTTTCAACATGAGGAACAGGGACGCGCAGAACGAGCTGTGTAGGGAAACTAAAACCCCGGAGGAAGCATTGAGAATCGCAATGTCATATGAAAGAGGAGACAAGTACGCAAAGAGTTACAAGGGCGTCGCATCCGGTTCCACGGGAATGGCGTATCCATCGCCAGGGGGTTCCCTGCAGATCAAAACGGAACCAATCAGCAATATTCGTGGATCCAGGGGACGAGGAATGCCAAGGGGAAGGGGCCAATATCCAAATTGTGGAGGAGGTCGAACACAAGAACGAATGCAAGAGCGAAGATGTTACGATTGCGATCAACCGAATTTCACCCCAGAACACCGACAACGATGTCCAGCAAGAGCCGTCACATGCAATTTTTGCAAAAAGATCGGGCACTTTGAGAGGACTTGCCGTGGAAAACCACAATCCAGGGGGGACAACCGGTTGGATTAATCCAAGGGGATGAGCTATTCGAGGAAGAAGATACCCCCTCGGATGACGTGGGGCCCCAAGTTGCGGCAAATTCAGTAGGTTTTGTTAAACGAGAACACCACAGCTGGTCATCAGAAAGTTCAGACGACTACATGGTTACGGCAATTAGACGGAAGAAGGAAACAGTATTGAAAGTTGCCGGACCTAAACTCAAAATATACATTAATGGGCACCCGATGAACATTTGGATCGACAGTGGATCGCCGATATCCATTTTAACACTAGAAGATTTGAGGAGAACAGTGGGAAGAGCGGGAATTAATTTAAAACAGGATGACACTGACGATGACGAATTCCGGGATTACAGTAACAATCGGATCAAGATGTTGGGCAGAATGGAGCTCGAGTTAGCATCAAACGGCTGGAAGACGAAAGCAGAAGTCCGAGTCATTGGGGGGACCAGACCATCCATCGTGGGACGTGATTTGATGAGGAAACTCGGACTCCAGTTGATGCAAGCAGATCCAAGGGGGGAAGTAATGAATATCCAGGGGACGGAAGACAATTCATGCAATGAGGGGCACGACGAACCGGAGGATGAGCAGATGGATCAATGGCAATTATACTTCAGTAAGCTATTCCCAAAACTTTTTACTAGAGTTGGAAAAATTAGGAACTACAAAGTTCAAGCAGAATTTTTCAAAAAAAATCTTGTACCAGTGCAGCAGAAGGGACCGAGAGTGCCGGTAACGCTCCAAGAAAAAGTGGACAAGGAAATTGATAAGCTATTAACCCAGGGACTTATAGAAAAGTTGAAAGAGTGTTCAGATCGATATTTTGTTTCTCCGATCGTCATCACCGTAAAAAAAGAAGGGTCCGTAAAGTTAGCTTTGGAATCTCGAGAGCTTAATAAACAAGTTCATAAAAACAAATACCAAATGCCAAATATAGAAGAACTTGTAGATACAATAGGACAACTTATTTCCGAGAAAAAACAAGGGGAGGTGTACTTTACTACGATGGATCTAACGTACGCGTATGGGCAACTACCGCTTAGTGAAGAAACAAGCGTGCACTGTAACTTTTATTTGGTGGGCGGACGATCGACAGGAACATACCGATTCCGAACAGGGTTTTATGGGCTAACGTCCATGCCGGCAGAGTTCCAACGAGTAACGGACTCAATTTTGAACGAATTCCCACAAGCGAACGCGTTTATTGATGATATTTTGGTTACAACCAAGGGAACGGAAGTAGAACATATCTCCTTGGTTGAAAATATCCTCAGGAAACTAAACCACGAAAACATATCGCTGAAATTATCAAAATGCGAGTTTGCGAAACGAGAATGCGAGTGGCTTGGTCATCGTATAACCGAAACGGGGGTTACGCCGCTTAAACGCAAAACATCGCCGATAGACGCATTAAAGGCTCCTAACACAGTCACTCAATTGAAATCATTTATGGGCTCAATCCACAGCTTGCATGGATATTTACCAGCAATAGCGGAGATGTCAGCTCCATTAAGGCCACTTCTCAGCAAGAAAAACGAATATAACTGGACCGCGGAATGTGAAAATGCTTTCCAAAACATTAAATTGGGGGTAGCGAACATAGTTGAATTAAAACCTTTTGATATTCATAAAGACATTAGAGTTGTTTGCGATGCAAGTCATAATGGCCTTGGAGCGGTTTTAGAGCAATTGGAAACAGAAGGGTGGCGCCCTATCTCTTTTGCATCACGATTCTTAAACGCAGCCGAGAAAAAATATTCCACTAACGAGCTTGAAATCCTGGCGGTGGTATGGGGGGCCGAGTATTTCAGAAACTACATTTTAGGAAGATCTTTCACAGTTATCACGGACCATAAGGCTTTAATTTCATTACTTAACGGGAATAGCAAGAAAAACAAAACTTTTTTGTGACTGTTTTCAAGACTGACACGTTGGCTAGACAGACTGATTCCTTTTGACTTTGTAATAGAACACAAACCGGGTGCCAAGATCGGATTAGCAGATTACTTGTCAAGGCATCCTAGCGAACCCCCTAAACCGATAAGTCATTATGATAATTTGTTCACCGTGGCAAAAATCGCTTCAATTAGAAAACCCCTTGGTTTCACAAACAGCGACGGTTGAGGGCGGAAAGTCATGCGTGAAGACAACGACCAATAGGAAACGATCAATTTGCATAACGCGTAAATCAAAGAAATCTAAGGGACATTCAGTGTGCTCTATATATTGTTCCCTTGGAAGACGGTTAAATTGGCCTACATCAAATAATTCAAACAAAATGGATAGCGACTCTAATTGTTCTTTCCCAGTATTTGAAATTGAAAATGTTGAAAATGTTAGAATTGATTCCCAAACTAACTCTCCGAATATACTACAACCTCAGATCAACTCTCCGCTTAGATTAGATGAAAATCTATTTGAGTAGCGATGAAATAACTGTCATTAACCCTGAAATTGTTGCAATTACTAAAAATACACGGGATTCAAAAATTAATACAGTACTTTCTATACCTTCGAAATTTCCAGGCGAGCTCTTTCCTACCGTTAATCCGAATTAGCAAAATATGTCTATCATTCCCCGTGATTGCAAGGTTATCAAGTAATCCCAAGCGTTACCAGAACTATTTAATTTAGAATTTGTTGCCTCAAACATTCCGGCGGATGTGAACTTAGTACGAGTAAAAGAAGCATTGGAGAAGAAGATTAACTTGAAAGAAGAACTCCTGAAGATTGGGAAGTACTGGGCCCAATACGCAAACAATTTGTCATTACGGGACGATTGTGTATGGTTGGATGGACGGCTGGTCATTCCTTTGCCATTACTCGTCCCAATTGAGTCGCGGATACATTATTACCATCACGGTAAAAGAAACATGTATGAAGCAGCGCGTGACGTCTGGTATCCCTACATGTACCGCAGTTTGGCAGCAAAAGCCACGTACTGTCAGCAATGCACGGAAGCGGGTAAGAACCTAAAATCGTTATTACCCAAGGGAGACATGGGGAAGGTCCCTGAACCAAGGGAACCCAATGAATGTATACAGTTGGATTTCTGGGGGCCAATAAATTACTGAAATGAGAGTAAGAAATATGTCTTGGTTGCTACGGACCGCTTCTCAAGGTGGCCATCAGCAATGGTTACTACCACTAACACGTCAGATAAAGTCTTAAAGTTCCTCGATAAATACATAACTCATCATGGAGTACCTCGGAAAATCCACGTTGATCAGGGATCATGTTTTACATCTAATAAATTTAAAAGCTTCTGTAACAACGAAGGCATCGAGCTAATGTAATCCCCAGTGAATGATCATCGAGGCACGGGGTCCGTTGAACGGACAATATGAAGTTTGAAGAATTTTGTCCTAACATATGCGACTGAAAAAGAGCATAAGTCTCTAGAATCTATGGTCGATAAAGCGCTAGGCGCCCTACGATTTTCCAAAAATGCAACTAGTAAATTAACACCTTTTGAAGCTCATCACGGCCGGGAGGCCAACACCGTTTTACGAAATCTTACGAAAAAACCAAGTTTGAAAAATTTGAATTGGAAAAACGTCTTAAAACAAAAATGTTTGTGTTTAGACGAAAATGATCCTGAGATGAGTAAAATTGCATTCCCTCAGCACTCGAATTGGGAGGAGAGGTCCGATTTGACATACGCTCCAGCTTTAAGAAGGGCCCCTATCATGCTTGATAGCGATCAGCAAATGGACACATGTCCAGGAGAGGTATCGGGAGTTGCCCCGAAAATCCAAGGAAGTGGAGACACTGGCCCTAACATCCATGGGAGTGGAGGCGCACGCGATCTATATCAGCGTACCACCAGCAAGATCCTAAATCGGTATAAATTATTAAAATCCAATGTAATCTCTGAATCCGAACATACTATCAAGCTAAAAAACCGATCTGTTCTTAGGACAAGTGCAGTGGCAGTAAAATCAAAACCCAACCTTCCCAAGAAACGGAAGCCAGCTACGCTCAAGGAGATGTTATCGAGCGCAAAGAAAGGGCCAGTCGAGAGCCCGAAATCAAAGAGAGCAAAGGCCATGCAAAACGTACCAGTAGCCACCTTCCAGTCCGACAGTTCGGATAGTGAAGATTACCAGCCATTAAATATTATCCCTGCAAGATTACCGATAGAAGTGTTAGCGAGACACGAAGCGATTGCGGCGGGACAAGGCCCAAGCGGCAGTACAGCAGTAGCAGAACGTGGAACGGGAGCAAAAGCAAAATCAAGAGTGACGAGAGCGAAGCGAGGAAAAGGGGGTCAAGAAAAACAAGTAAAGGGGAGCCAGGAACAACCGGCGTTAGTTGCGAGAGAGTGCCTTGTGAATAGTAGCCAAGAAGAAGACGTTGAATCTGGCAGTCAAACTGAAAGCTCGGGAACCAGAAGGAGTACTAGAAGAAGAAAGCCAGTAGATAAAATGGGAGGAGTCATGATTGAAAATATCCAGGGGGCGGAACAAAAAGGAAAACATCCAGGGGGAGAAGGAAAATGAACCTTACTTCAAAAACTCATTACCCAGGGAGAGGGATGGCCATAAGCCTAAAACTCAAGATTGTTTTATCGTTTTAGTTGAGGCGGCAGGTTGAAGGTTTAATTATTATATTAAATTTAAATTACTATGTATTTAAGTTTTACATCCATACGGAAATGTCAGGGGCTACAATATGTTCAGTTGTCAATCATCTTAGTTGCTATTCTTTATTTACTTATCTCTGAGATTTCTCATACTATAAATAAGTGTGAGTTTGGTACCTGCCTGTCAATCAACTTAGAACTGTCTAGCTGTTATGTGTTGACCTCTAGTTCACTCTCTTATTTATGCGAACTAGAATACAGTCAATTGAGTATTTAACAGCCATCGTTTTATCAACCCTTGTTAAATATGTATACTATTATGGTCAAGGCCATTTGTGCCGTTCTAAAATAGAGGAACTGCGAGATCAGCTCTACCATACACAGGCCAGTATGGAACTGAGGCCAGTAAATCTGAGCTACGAAAAAGCTTTATTACAAACGGTCTATGTTCAAGTATTATAAAAACGATAGGTCGTTTTCTTACATAACTCAGTTATCAGAACTTCCATCAGTTATCACAGCCCGCCAGAAAATGACTGCTGAGATATTTAGAAATTCTGCGACTTGGCTTCTTGTTTCTTAATTTTTTTTCAGGTACGCACTTGTTTCTCTATGTTTGCTATTATTTGTTTAATTTTTGAGGACATTTTTACTTTGCTTTTATTTTCAAATTTATGTCCGACTTCTCGTAATCTCAGTTTTCCTAAGGTCAGTTTTAACGTAGAATTATAACTCATTGGAATAAGCCATGGCTCGATGTCCAGTTTTGTTTCAACATAGTCGTCCGGACATTCGTACGACCAGTGGACCACGGAGCCGTTTGCGCTCACAAGCCAAGCCTAAAAAAGTAACTTTTTTTGCGGATTGCCGGTAACCTAATCTGGGCTGTTTAGTCAGTTCACGTATAGCCCTTTTCCTTTCTTTCCTCGCTTTTCAGTCTGAAACACTGTGTTGATTAAGGTTCTTTTCTGCGGCCAAAATTTTTGAGTTTACAATTTTTGCTTCCATTTTCGAGAAAATTGACGGAATATTTTTCCAGAGTAATTTTTTCAACTCATCATTTTCAACGTAGTTTCCGTACAATCTCAAAGATTATTTGACACTTTCTGTAATCCTATGAAGAAATTCTTTAGAGGTATGGGAGTTTGGAAACAGCAAAGAGGTTGAGCTTTTGCAAGCCTCAGTTCAATAGGCAACTGCTCAATTGATAGTTACGCGCAGTCAGTAAAAAAAGAAAGTAATAGATTATAATGGATTTTTTAAGTCAGTCTCCATAAATAATAAAAAAAGAATCGATTAAAAATGGATTACATTGGTACTATATAATTCAAAACAATTAAACCATTATGATCGATTATTTTTAAAAAAACTTTAACCTAAATTTTATTAGCTTATAGTTCATTTTAATGGATTATAATGCACTATTATACAACAAACGTCATCCCTTCATTTCATTTCATTTTTATTTTGTTGTGTGTGCTTTTCAGTTGGTATCATTTTTCACAATTTTTTTCAATCGCTTTTTTTAACAGTTTTTTGAAAAAAAAAAATGTTCAATTGGTGTGACCTCGAAGTATTCTTAGAACGCCTAAACATGATAGTTTGAGTATTTTTTTTATTAACTAGCTTGAGTCAACGTCGCTACAGGGTACCGGCGGCCATTTAGACGATGGAACTTCGACCGAAAATCAAAATTGACATTAAGCCTAATAATTGAATTGTATAAACTGTATTAATTATTATTTGTCAGGTCAGGCCAGCCTCATTTTACTGCGGCGAGGTCAGCCTCCTATTAATGGAACTGTGGCAGCCTCATCATTTAACTGGGATGGTTACTGGGATCCTTTTACAGCTTTTCAGTTTCTCGTAAATCTTCTTTTTTGTCATTTAAACTTTTTTGATTCAGTTTAAAGGGTCCGGAGTGGCAGTTAGTATAGTAAATGGTGTTCACAACCAAAGAAGAATTCTTAAAATTACCGGATTTGAGTTTTACTTTACTGGGAGGAATGAAAAATGCATGCTATAAAAATTTTTAAAAAGTCTTATTTGTTTACTAAAACAATTTACCTTTTTACTGTACCTCCCGTCCGTAGTGATTTTTGATCTATACCAAAATCAAGAGCGACCTCCACGGAACCTATTTCAGTATCAGAAATCTTGTGAGATAAAATTTTGATAGAAAAAGGGATTGGAATCTATTATAAAAGTTTATAAAAGATTATGAGAGATTTTCGGAAAAATTATAATGAATTATAATTGATTAAAATTTATTAAAATTTCACCAAAATTCTTATCATTAAAATGGATTAATAATTGTCTAAACATCTATAAATGACGCTATAATCTATTGTAATTTATCAAAAAGTTCGATTATAATTATAATATAATCGATGACTTTCTTTTTTACTGAGTGCAGGTAGATACAATACGCGAATTATTTTTGCATGATAACTCCCACACTCATTATTCACTACAAAGTGAATCGATTCAGAAATTTTTTAAAATTTCAACTCGACACAGTTTTTTTTTGCTCTTTAAGAAACTGTGGTATTCAAAAGTCTTAGTTTCCCAATATTTTTGTTAAAACTATTGAACGGGGAATTTTTTGTCACAGTATAAGAGCAGTACTCTTACGTTATTAAAAGCAAAAGAAACCACTTTATTCTTTTTATAGCACGTATTCAGTAAACTCTTAAAATATTTTTCACTTTTTTAGAAAATTTTCTTTAATTTTCAGATTGGAAATTTTTTTATAGACATTAAAGGGTAGTGGGAAGATTCAGGGCTTCACCCTGATAACAGCTGTCTGGTTTAAAAAAATATTACCTCAACTCCTTAGTTATCGAAGCGTTCAAACTTTCTACGATGTACCACATTAACACATTAACACGAAAACCATTTTATCCAATTTACATGATGTCAACCACTTCTGTGCAATTTTTTCTTTTCCTTTTTTTTCAAAATGAGAAGTTTGAACAAGTAAAGTAAACAAAACTGCTCGTATCAGAGTGAAACTTTGATTTTTCCGACTACTTCTTAATGTATATGCAGCAGTAATCACATGAAAATTTTAAAAGTAATAAACATAAATTAATTTTTTTTTTTAAATCATCACCCCACACGTCACAAAAAGTACAAAGTGATAAATTTTGCTCCTGGTAACAAACCAATCGTAGCAAAAAAGGTTCCTTCTATCAATTTGGAACAATTTCTAAGACGGATTGAATCTCCGCTTAATCGTTAAAAGCGCGAAATCTATCGCGCCTTAATTGTCCCAATTTGGCCAAACTGGCAATATTAAAATCCCCCTAACTTCACGAAAAATAATCACAGGTGAAATATCTTTTCACGCTTACGCTCAGGAGCACCATACCTTTCGAATGATATAAAAATTTCCGTCAAAAATTGCTTGTTAAAAAGTCGAAATTTGTCTGAAGGAAAAACCCACCCCGAGAACAAATATTCCGTCTCTTCCGTTACGAAAGTCGGAACAAAAATCCATGAGGATGCAGTTGTTCTGATGCTAGAGGCCATTTGGCATTTTGTCCGAACTCAATATTATCGTGTTAAGAAATCAATTACTGACGTAAAATGAAAGTGTTACCACTGATGCTCGGCGTCTTGTTTGTAAAGGGAAACTCTTAGAGAATGTTTTTTTTGCCGAGAAATTGAACAACATAACACGTTATTTGACATATTAGAAATCAGTGTTTCAACGTTCTAAACAGTTAAACATGAAAAAAAGAATTTGGAATTTTATTAACTTCAAAAAGTAACTGCTAAGTCAAACGTGATTTTTTCTTTTTTTAATTAAAATATACCAATTCATATGTGCTCACACTAAAATTGCGCAAGAAAAAATAAGTTTAAAACCAACACGAGCAACCTTTCATATCTTATTGTGAGCATCTATTCAATATAAGGATTTCATAGGTTTTTATTTATCACAAACTCTTATAATTATTATTAAGATTGGAAGTTTTAGTACCTCTAATTTTCCCCACTGCAGACAACCGTATTTTTCACTGAAAGGACTGGGGTTGATGAAAACTGCGGTATAATAAGCAACACTGTCCCACTCGTTCGTCTGAAAAAGAGGTCATATCAATAAAATAAAAGCATATACCATAACTTCGAAATCAGAGATACAAAAACATTAAAACAACAGATGCCGAAACGCTACGGTTAGAATGATTTCATGTCCATTTTGATGAGTCTGATTTCAAAAAATTCCGATAAAAATTTTTTTTTTAACTTTTAGATGTTGAAAATGTTCACATACCTAAAAGAAAACGTTTTAGAAAGATGAATTTAATCTGATTTTGTTCAAGCAGAACCAATTGAAAATAACTTATGAGTAGCCTATGAAACTTTAGTATTGCGCAAAAAATGCGTTAAAAATACGGAATAATGACAAGTGTTGCCAGCATTCTGCGATATCCAAGTCAGTTTCAGTATTTTGAAATTCGATATCCAGTTGTCTTCAAACATGGGTCTTTTTTGGCCCGGGTATTGTAATGAAAACTGAAAAAATACCACTTCAAGATTGGTCCAATCGTTAGTGATCAAATTTCGCGTTTATTTTGCAAAAATTTTGAAGCCAGAAATCTGATAAACTTAAAATACAGCTATTTATAAGCACATCGATACAAACATAAAAACATTCCAGAATCCAGAGACTGCGCAAGTTTTGGGTATGTTTTTTTTTTTTTACTTTTGAACACCTACGCGTTTTCGCAGTTACAACAAGTTTGAGCGAAAAGTCGTTGGGTTCGAAATTTTGCACCAGGATTCATCAGCTTAGCAGCGCACCCTTATCTTTGTTCAAAGAAAAATCGTTTCGTTGTGATTTGTGATTTTTTTCTGCATTTAACTTTCTTTTTAATTAGATATCTGTCAATGCGTTTCATCATACTGTTCTAAATGAGTAGAAAAAAAACTTAAAATCAAGTTGACCTAATGTATTTCCTTTAACCCTTGTTAGTAATTTTTAGAGTTTTTATTACGGCGCAATCAACTAATTTAAATCTGCGTGGAGTCCATGCTTTTTCGACAGTCTGAAAAAAAAACATCAATGGCTGAGACAAGTTTACTTTTGCTGGAAGATTCTAGAGAATCAGAAAATGGTTAAGAGAGGAGGACAATAGAGCCAGGAACAAAAGCGTCGCCTACAAGATCTCAGCAGAAAAAAGAAGAATCATGAGAAGATGCGCAACGGAAAAAAAAGTTCAGATTCAATTAATAGTTAGCTTTGAGCACAAAAGGATAAAACGTAATTTACCAGAAAACACCCTCGGGTGAAAAATGCAATCAAGCAGGCAACCAGCGACAAAAATGGGTACCCGAGTCGAGATTTTTCACCTAATTTGAAGCAAGATTTGAGCGGTTTTTGAGCAGTTTATCTAGAAAAACGACTCAAAAACCACTCAAATCTTGCGCAGTTTTTGAGCGGTTGTTTTGGATAAACCGCTTGATGGATAAAAAATATTTTATTCATCTGAAATTATCAAGTACAAAAACCAATGGCTTAAGATAAAAAAAAACTTAATTCTATAACAGGAGAAACTAGCATGAACATCGAAAAAAAATTCCTGTATGAACTGGGTAAACGCATTTACCGAAAACCGTCTAGAGTATTTCCGGAAAAGCAAGTTGTTCGTACCTTGTGTTGAGTAAAAAGAACATTTTGAGAGACTGTGTAAATCGAAATCGAAGAAAACGATTGAAAACATTGTAGAAGAAGCTGTTAGTAGTCAGAATTATTCACATAACCCATCGGAAACTTTGACTAAAGACCGAGAAAAGCTTTGGGATAAAATAAACGCTTGGTCAGATGATGAAATAAATCACGATGACGACTCTTCGGTGCCTAAAATTAGAATAATTTTTGATGAGAAGGTTCCATAAACGAAGGAGCTAATAAGTTTTGAACAAGGAAGTGGTGCTTTTCTTTAAAAATTTGTTCGTACCAGTGAAATCGGCAAGTCCGACTAGTTTTTTAAAACAAAACGTTATCCATGAATTGAAAAATAGGAACCCATCGTTTCTAAATTCTACCAGTCATTCTATATCAGTTGACAAGAAGATACTAGCTCTCTCTCTCTCTCTCTCTCTCTCTCTCTCTCTCGATAAGTGCTTTCTACCGCATCATGAATATTGCTGTAAATTGAGGCAAAACTGTTTTTTGAGTATATTTCAATTAATGAACAAGTGACAAGGCTTCATTTTGCATAACTTCGGGACACTAGAAAAAGTTTATGTGAACGACTGCCTCCTGTCGGAGTTAGGGATTAAAAAAGCGCAGAGGCAAAGCCTGTAACGGATTATTCATGTGACCATTCCGGTTTACGCTAGGTCCAATGAAAATTCCGATGCAAGTGTAAACTAGCACAAAAGTTTCAAAAATTTGTTCACAAGAAATCGGAAGCCCCGCCTGACAGAAAAGTTGCACAGTTTTTTGTAACTTTTGAATCGATAGTGACCAAGGGTAGGAGAGTTTCTCTATTCGTTGGTGTAAATGATGAACTTACTGGAATGGAAAAATATGGACTTAATATATAATTAGCTTAAAGCGACAGAGGTGGATTCATTAGTCCAATAGCAATGTCTTGAAAACTTTAAAAAAAAAACTGCAATTGGACTTAAAACTGCTAAGCAATCAGATTTCTCTAAACAGATACGAGATTGTCTTTTTTAAAGTGAAAACTTAGAAACACTAAATAAAAACATGACAATGTTATGGGGAAAACGCGCAAGTTTTCAGGAATCTATTAGAATTTTTCGCCAAAAAATTTAAGTGGAAATAAAAAATCAAATTTTAAATATCATCGGGAACAACTTTTTTGACACAATGAGAATGTCACGTCTAAGTACCGATGCTTCACAACATTAGATCAAAGAACGAAGACTTTTCGGCTACATTACTTTTTGCTTCGAGATTTTTAGAGGCCCTTGAGATGAAGTACCCGACGAAAGAGCTGGAAGGTTTAAATGTGATGTAGGCAACTGCACTTATAAAAACTATCTATGACTTTCCATGTTTGAAGGCCAATCATGTAAAAAAAGAAAACACAGTAGACTTGAATACGATTGCCTATCCTAGAGACATTGGATTTCGCTTTCAGAACCAAAAAAACTTGGCAAAAAATTTGACAGTGAAACGAAATCACTGGCTGATGTTTCTGATTTAGCAGTTAAGAGAAAAGGAAATTTCCCGAATAAGAGATCAAGATCAGGACTCGCAGGAGATTTCATCGGCAAATAGTTTGGTAACAAGTCATCACCAAGGAGGAGAGAAGAAGAGCTGGAGATCAAACCATAGAAAGATGTTACTTTTACTATCAATTGAATGTGCTCTCATCTGTAGATATTGACCAGGTGGATAATGTATGTTGCGATTTTCTGGGAGAGGGCTCAAGCTGTAATTCTGAATACCGGTGAATCACGTCTGAAAGCTATTCAGATTCCAGCCCCGCATCCACATTCGACCATTGACAGTCAGAGGAAGCCAACATAGATCGAGTGGCACACCCAATTTCAGTGGATACTTTTCCTAATAAACCTCAACCAGCGTTCAAGTCACCAACCGTTTCGGGCAGCTCAATTAGACAACGAAATTCTTTGGAAAGAACATGTTATGGAGGAGAGTGTTAACCGCGGATAAAATTAGCATAACCCTGAATAACTCGAACGGCCTCCGCTCAAAACTATCCAAAATAGCGCAACATCAGAAGGACTTTTACTGGTTCAATTCAAAATAAATTTCGCATCCGATCTCTTAAATTCAATTGTGTTTGACTGCCGAAACGACAAAAACGGCTGATTCACCATTATACGCAATGCTTCCAGCCAGGATTGTGATCTGCTCATCTTCCTCAGATATCTAAGAAATCCCACAAGATCAACAGAGAGAAATATATTCCCATTGATTGACAAAGAAACAAAAGCAGAGACTGAATCGTATTATTAAGATTATAACAAAGATAACAGATTTCTTTAAATTTAAAATTTAGTGCATGATATTGACACGATTTGGTATTCTAATTTTTTTCAATCATAGGAACCTCAAAACTTCTTTTAGCTTTAGTTCAGATTCTTTCACAATTTTAGCTCATTTCGATTTTCATTTCACCTCTTATCATTCAGTTTGTGAACACACATCCTGTTGATAACTGGATAGCCGTTTGCTGTGCAAGGAACACAGAATGTTCCGACCAGTCTTAAAAAATAACAACAAAATTCTTTCTTTTTTTTCTTCAAAAAAGTGGCGTTTTTTTTGGCGTAGTATGATGAAGGAATCTGATGGAAAACGTAGTGACTATTTGAGGCCTTGAAAAATATGCAAATCGGAAAGCAATTTTTGAAGACAAGTTACAAGAAAATTGAAAAAAAAAAACTTTTTTTAAAAAAAATTTTAAATCAGTTTTTCCATATTTTTCAAGTTTCTGATTCCTAAGATGAAGCTAAAAGCTCCAATAACTAACTTCAAAAAAATAAAACAAAAAAAATTTTCAAGGCTTAAATTAAGCATAAACTAACTAATGTAAGACTGCTCACTCGCTCCAAATTAGATGAAACACCAAAAAAACGTACTGTACTGAATCCGCCGCAGTACTCAACCTAAAGTCAATCGATTCTGATAAAAGCGCTGGTTTATAATTAAGTAACAAGAACAACCGGTTTCTTGAAAAACTTGCAGTATCTTTTTTAATTTGTGAAGTTTTTATTCGCAAGATAGCGCTTAAAAATTTTGAAAACCTATTGTATTAAATTTTTCAGGACTTGAATAAAAAGTTTGAAAAAGTAAACAAGACTGCTCGTATCAGGGCGAAGCCCTGAATGTTTCGACTGACTTTTAAGGTTTAATGAGCAGAAATAAAATTTAAAAAAATTAAATTAAAAAAAAAATGAAAAAAGTTTTTTCTAATATTTTTTATGAAAACCATCACCTCACACGCCATATACAGCACAAAGGAATCTAATTTGCTCCTTGTAACAAACCAATTATGACAAATAGGCTTCTTTCAACCAATTTAGAGCGATTTGTAAGACGGATTAACTCTCCGCTTACGCGTTAATAGCGCGAAAACTATCGCGCGTTAATTGTCTCAAATTGGCAATCTTTATATTCTCACAACTTTACAAAAAATGATCACAGGTAAAATATCTTTTCAAATTTTAAGCCCAGGACAACAATACCTTATGAATGATATAAAAAAATTCCGTCAGAAATGGCTAGTTTAAAAGTCGAAATTTGTCTGAAGAAAAAACACCCACCCCGAGCACAAATATTCCGTTACTTTCGTATCGAAAGTCGGAACCAAAAATTAAATTGCTCCGGTGGTATTCGATCCGACCCAAAGTTCAGAGTTTACTCTTGATAATTAATTTCACATTGCACAGTTCCGCCGAAAAAGCAAACAATCTAAATGTTCACGGCGAATTTGATGAATTTTTGCAGCAAATAGATATGCCAAAAATTGCTTTGGAATTCTTTTCACATTATTGCGAAAAGTCCCCAAAATTGGCAGAAAAATTGCAAAAAAAACAGACTGAAAAATATTTAAATGGATGCCACTAATTTTTATAATTTTCTTAAACAATTTTAATTTTTACTTTTTTAAATGGACATCACTGCGAACCGGTTTTGATTGAATTTTGAAATTCAATTAAAAAATCAATTAAATGAGCTCAACTTTGAAATTGTTTTAGTCCCCAATAGTTGTGCCCAGTTAAGACCATTTGAAAGTTTCCAAAAAGCGCGCTAAATTTCCGTTCCTACATGCTATTTGCGTACATAATGAACTAATTCGGTTCATAAATCAAAAAGCACTAATACTCAACAAGACTGCTCGTATATCAGGGCAAAACCCTGAATGATCCGACTTTCCCTTAATTCACATCGAAAAATTTTGGGAAAAAAAATATTTAAAAAAAACTACATTTTGGACAATATCAAAGTGTAAAATTTTGAGTCGTACAAAATTAATACGACCAGTTAGCAAGTTCAATTCAATTCAATATCTTTTCAAATTTGAGCTCAGGACAACAATACCTTTTGAATGTTTTTTTTTTTAAAATGCCGTCAAAAATGGCTAGTTAAAAGGTCCAAAATTGTCTGAAGAAAAAAACCCACCCCGAGCACAAATATTCCGTTACTTTCGTATCGAAAAATTTTAACAAGCCATTTTTGACAAATTTTTAAAATATTATTCGAAAGCTATTGCTGTCTTGAGCATGAATTTGAAATAATATTTCAGCTGTGATCTTTTTTCGTAAAGTTATCGGGGTTTAAATATTAACGGGGTTGGGACAATTAACGCGCGATATATTTCGCGCTATTAACGCGTAAGCGAGATTTAATTCCTCCTAGAAATCATTTCAAATTGGTTGAAAGAAGCTAATTTGCCATACATGATTTGTTACAAGGAGCGAAATCTATTCTTTTGTAATTTATTTGGCGTGTGGGGATGATTTCATAAAAAAAGTTTCAAATTTAAGAATATACATTTTTTTAATTTTATTTTATTGCATTTAATTTTTTTATGCTACTTGTGCTCCATAAACTTTAAAAGGCAGTCGGAACATTCAAGGCTTCGCCCTGATACGAGCAGTCTTGTTTCTTTTCTATTCGAAGTCCCTCGGACTTCGTGACACTGTTTTAAGCCAATAGAAAAGAAGCAGTTTTCATTCAGCTTATTTTTTCTATCAACCTTTGTTAGTATTTTTTATCAGTGGTATTACATTCTCTACTTCGCTTAATCTAAGAAAAAATTTGATCAACCGAAAAACTTTTGGCTTTGCTTATACTGACTGAGACGTTATGCCGTATTTTGTTTGATAACTAAAGCTAGCTTTTTAATTTGTCTTCCTTTTTTCAACTGTATATCGTTTCGATATGTTATTACTTAATTACCTCACTTGAAACTCAATCTCTATAAACGTTGAAAAAAAGAAGAAGAAAAATTATGATTTTTGGCTACATGTCGTTCTAGAGAGTAGTAACACTCTATTCCTTCCGGGTATTCTCCTCCTAGAACTGCCACGGGGCTAACAGCTTCTCCATCCACCAGTTTTTTCGGATGATTGATTGTTCCACAGTCTCTTACTGAAACGAATGAACCAAAAGGTAATGGAGAAAGAGAGAGAGAGAGAGAGAGAGAGAGAGGGAAACAAAACAGGTTTCCCAGATTTCCTAATAATTTCAAAAGCTGGAATTTGAATATGAAAGATTGTTTTAAAATGAATTTTTATAATTTATAGTGTTAAATTGGTGATGAATCAATTTCAGCTACTTGTATATTTAGGCTTTTGTAGCTAAAAATTGTCGTTTCGAGGAAAAATTTGCAAAATCAGAAAAAAAAAGTTAGGTCATCAAGACATCAAGAAAAAAAAACGGGCCAAAAAAGGCGTTTTCAGTCAATTTATGAAAACTTTTGACCAAAAAGTTCCGGTTTTTTGGCGCGCTATCCCCTCAAAATCAGCTTGATTTGGCGCCAAAGGCAAAAATTTTTAGGAGCCGTCAGCCAAAAAAGGATATCTTAAAGTAGTACGAAGGGGGAACATTTGGGTCGACAGGGGTTCGAATCCCTGAGGGGGGACTGTGAGCGTCCGCCTTCTCAAATTCCGCTAGTGGTTCTATCCAGGGTCGGATAAGTATGTTCTGAAGTGGGAGGTGGTGGGGGGGGGGGGTTGGGCGACTGGTTTTTAGGATTAAAAAAATTGTTTTTCCTAGGCGTCCCAAATTACTATAAAGACACTTTTCGCAGTCATCGTTTTTAAGGTACTTTTTGGAAAACTTTTTGGCAGCCCCCCTCCCCCTCAAAATTAGTATACATTAGCGCCGAAGGCGCATCTAGAAAACTTAAGGGTCAGTCAGCCAAAAATTGATTTGCAAAGCAGTACAAAACCTTTAATTCGGGAGTGGGTCGAACCCTTGAGGAGGGGGAATCCGCTAATTCTTACAGGACTGAAAAAGTCCAGTAGTTTTTCCCGATCGGTGAAACTATTCAATCTCTGAGTTCTATTAAATTAATGCCATTTTTGCGAGTCATATCTTGTCATTATTTTTTTTTGTTTTTTGGCCTGCTAAGCATAATGAAGTTAAGGACCAGTATTAGATAGAAAAAAAAACTTTCTTCAAAGATCAGTGTTTTGGGTCAGTAAAAATGAGGATATTCTCCATTTCGCTGTTAAATCTCAGAACAAGACTGCTCGCATCAGGGCAAAGCCCTGAATGTTCCGACTGCCTTTTAAAGTTTATGGAGCAGTTATAACAGAAATATCATTAATAAATTAAAAAAACATACATACAAAAAAAAAATTTCCTAAAATTTGAAATTTTTTCTTTAAAAAATCGTCCCCTCACAAGCCATATAAACAACAGAAGAATAAACTTTGCTCCTTGTAACTTATCTATTATGGCAAATAAGTTTCTTTCAACCAATTTGAAGCGATTTCTAAGAGGGATTAAATCTCCGCTTACGCGTTAATAGCGCGAAATATATCGCTCGTTAATTGTCCCAATTTGGCCAAAATGGCAATCTTTAAACCCCTATAGCTTTACAAAAAATGATTACAGGTGAAATATTTTTTCAAAATTAGGCTCAGAACAACAATACTTTTTGATTGATTTAAAAAAAGATCCGTCAAAAATGGCTGGTTAAAAAGTCAAAATTTGTCTGAAGAAAAAAAAACCACCCCGAGCACAAATAGTCCGTTGCTTTCGTATCGAAAGTCGGAACAATAATGAATGACCTTTATGTGCATATATACATCATGAGCTTAAAATTCGCTCCAACATTTTGTTGTAAGCTCAAAACATCATGTATTCTTCGTCATTTTGTTTTCATAAAGTTTCGGCAAAAGCTCAGTCATCGCAGAATATTTTGCGACTACTGAGGTTTATATTTTTGCTTATACTGAGGTCTAATGTTTGGTCTCTCTCGATGACAAACGTTTGTCAGAGGTGGACATGAAGCGATCCTTAAGTGAACTTTAAATCGCGAGAAGCAGATTCTCGCGATTTAAAGGGTTTTAATCCCAATCATTGAAATAAAACAAAAAAAAAACAAAGAAAAACAAAGAGTTTTTTTGCATTTCCTTGTGGTTATTATTTTAGACTTTAAACTAAAGCATCCGGAATTTTGAGTGAAAATTTGAAAAAAAAATTCTAGTTGATTTTTTGAAAAAGAATTCAAGCACGAGATGGTAAAGTTGAGGGCAGAGTTTAAATTGAGAAAAAAAGACGTAACGTAGAAGAGTAAATCTTCAGATTGGAATGACATCCATGTGATAAAATATAAAAATAACCTCAAAATTTTATTTCATGCTCTTCAGTTGAATGAATGTTGACGCATTTATCGAAATTAGAAAAATGTATCGATAATCGAGCTGATTTTTCTACAGTGGTCAATTTCCAACACTGCCAAGGATCTGAAGCGTCTCTGATTTGAAAATTCGCACGTCTTGAAAACAAAGACTCAGCAGATTGGAGGCTTTACCGGTGGCAAAAAACTTCAAAAAGTTCTCATAAATTGTAAAAAAAATTTTGAAAATTTGGCTCGTGCATTGTTACAACAAAAACCAGTTTTTCTTGAAAAAAGATAATCGATACTATCACTTCTTTTTCAAAAAAAATACAAAAATAGGAAAACTTCTTAAAGTAAACTTGTAAGATGAAAGTTTTTCCCACAAAAAGTAGGAAACTTAAAAATTCAGTTTTAAAAACCTGTTTTGACCACAAACATAATTTTCCGCTGTCCCAGAGTACAATAACGGAGCCGCTTAGACGAATTTTACGGTAGCTTTATGAGCTAATCGAAGGAGTCATCTTTACAGCTTAATTTATTTACCCAACTTCTTATGATTATATTTTGCACACAACCTTCATTACATCCATAGCTGCTTCGCACGATTCCGAAAATTTGTCCCATAGATAATTTTCAATCGCTAAAGTTGTATTTGTCGTTCAGTTATTCATAAAAACTTTCAAAAAAGTTTTTCAATTTTTTTTGTTCGGAATGCGTGTAAAAGTTCAAATTTCTAAAAAAGATTCGTATCCGCAATTAAAGTAGAAACCTTTCTCAAAATGGTTTTAGCAGTTTTTTTATCAATATTTGAAGATTGGTTTATATTAGACTCTACAAGTTTTGAATTTGCAACCGAATACGTTCAAGTATGATAAATTATATTCGGGTTAGATTCATTCCTTTCAGGGCAAATTTTGTCCCGGAAAACACCCAACGGTGCGTATAAGCTATTGAGATCTTGGGACAATTTTTTAAAATGACTCTGAAAGTGAAAGTGGAATCATTAACCAAATAATTGCTGAGTCTATGAACAAAATCGTGTCAGTTAACTTTTGCACCTTTTGTTGTGTCGCGGGAACTGCAAAGGTAGACAAAATCAAGTTATTTAGTGATAAGACCGATAAAATTGGTTTATCTTTCTGAGCTGCCTTATGGTTAAACCATTTGTATGTGGAATCTGCACAAGCAAAAAAAATCAAAAAACGATAGTATTGCACGCATTGGAATTCTATGAATAAAAACTGAGGCATGCTTATATTTTTGCTTATACTGGGGTCTAATGTTTGGTCTCGATGACACAGTTTTGTCAGAGGTGGACCTGAAGCGATCCTTAAGTGAACTTCAAATCGCGAGGTGCAGATTGTGCAGAAAATTCATGTTTTTCTCAGCTTTCCCAATGATTGAATTAAAACAAAAAAAAAAGAAAAAAAAAACTCAAATTAAAACATCCGGAATTTTGCGTGGAATTTTGAAAAAAAGTTCTAGTTAATTTTTTTGAAAAAGAATTACAGCTCGACGTGGTAAATATGAGAGCAGAGTTTAAATTCAAAAAAAGCGGCAAAGACGTAACGTAGAAAAGTATATCTTCAGATTTGAATGATATTTATGTGATAAAGTATAAGAGTAATCTCAGAAATTCGATCATTGTTTTTTTTCAAGCCCTTCAATTGAATGAATGTTGACGCATATATCGAAATTAGAAAAATGTATGGCTATTAGAGCTGATTTTTCTAGAGTGGTCAATTTTCCAACACGGTCAAGGATCTGAAGCAACTCTGATTTAAAAATGCGCACGTCTTGAAAACAAAGATGCAGCAGATTGAAGGCTTAACCGGTGGCCAAAAAATTCAAAATATTCTTAAAAATGAATAAAATGTATAAAAATTTTGAAAATTTGGCTCGTGCATTGTTACAACAAAAACCATTTTTTCTTGAAAAGAGACATTTGATACTATCACTTCTTTTTCAAAAAAAAAAATAAAAAAAATAGGAAAACTTCTTATAGTAAACTTGTAAGATGAAATTTTTCCCACAAAAAATTGGAAACTTAAAAATTCAGTTTTAAAAACCTGTTTGTGATCACGAACATAATTTTCTGCTGTCCCATAGTACAATAACGGAGCCGCATAGACGAAATTTACAAGGTAGCTTTATGAGCTAATCGAAGGAGTCATCTTTACAGCTTAATTTATTTTTGAGTTAGGTCCGATGTGGTTAACTCATAGAGTAATTTCGGATAGGGTACACCGTCTGCTCGTCACGCTATCTTATTTTCGGCCGGATAGATTCGTGCAACTTCTTAGTCTAATACCGATCCTAATCTTACTCTTATACTTTCTAGTCTCAGGGTGTTTAACTAGTCTCTGCTAGGCTCAATAGATCTAGGGTGTACTGGTTTGTTGCGGCTGCTGAAGTTCTCTTGGAGAGACAACTAATTTATAAGTTAAATTCAAATCTCTCTGGTGCTGAAATTACAAGTAATTTCAGCACTTACAAATAAGTGGGTTGTTAGTTAGATGGATCATGATTGGTTAATATTAAATACTTTACAGTGGTAAAATATCTAATTTATCCAATCATAAAATGTAGTTTAGATCAGGTTCCACCCATCCGGGTTTTACAGAGTTTTTTAGAATTATCTTTCTGCAATTCAAAGGATGGATGATGAACGTTGGTATTTGGCGAACATCGTATTCTTGTCCGGTCCCTCTTGTTAGAGAAGTTCCAGGACGCTGCAGTTAGGGGCATCAATCGTTGTGTCTTCTTGTGACAACGACTGTGTTTCCCAACGAAATCAATCTGATTTCAAAATGGTTTGCTATGACGGGTTTTTCTGTATTATGTAGAGAACTTGTTTTGTGTTCAACCTCGTCTGGGAATGGCGTGGAGATTGTGCGTGGAGGGGATGCCTTGTAACTCGGATCTGTACTTATACTTGAACATCGAGGTGGTCATTGGTCTAGTTCAATGAAGTCCTTTTCTGCGAAGTCAAGTCGTACTCTAAATCCTTTGAGTTGTGATTGTGGACGGCATATCGGCTGTGGTTAGCCATTCTTGTTCGAGTGTAGTGGGGTCATTTTGTCTTTGAATGTTCGTCTTTGTTGTTGTGTGCTGATTTATATACTGCAAGGTATGATTTACATTTTATAAAAAAAATTTTAGTTCAGTTTTTTAATTATGAAATTAGTTAGTTGTTTTCACAAAAGCATTTTGTTTTAGTTCGGTTATTTTGAAGAGTTACTCACCCTTGAGTACCTCTTATTAAAAATAGAAGTGTGGTCACAAAGCGTGGATGTAGCGCGGTGGGTTAGGCCGGCTATAGAGCATGCTCAGGACGTCCTCTCTGGTGGGTTAGGCCAGGAGTGGGAGTATGATTTCGTGCGGTTTCTTTGAGAAGTCCTGTTATGTGATAACGTTTTATGTTGGGTTTATGTTGGTCTTTCTTATGTTCCTTTGGTTGTGTTCTTTTTTCAAAAATCAAATTGTTTTTGTTATGGGTTTTTCTTTCGACTTTTTTGTGTTTTATTATTTCTTTCTTAGACTTTATAATAGTCTTCAAAAGAATAAATTATCCAGTTTTAAACTGGGTTAATCCGGTTTGGGTACCGTTGGTTTTCTTTTCTTAGTCATGCTATTATTTTATGATTTGTGGTGTTTAGTAAGCTGCGTTGGTTAGTTTGGTTTAGTATATAATTCCTTTCCAACCGGGTTAAAGGAAAGTTTGAAACTTGTTATCGTGTGTTAGAGTTGTTGAGTGTGAAAACTTGAAACTGAAATTCATTATTTAAACTATTATTCGTGGGCGAGCTGTGCGAGTTTGGATAGAATTCCTGTGCGAGTGAATGAAAATATCAAAAGGTTAGTACTGCATTTTCATTTTATCAATTTATTACATAGAATTTCAATTTTACTGCTAGTTTTTGTGGGAAATTTAAAGTTATAAATTTTCATCATAATTAAATTTACTGCTTTATGAGGGGAATAATTTATAAAATAATTTACTACATTTGGTATGAATTTTATCAGATTATCTTGTGGAAAATAATAATGAAGTTTAGAATAATTTTAACAAGTTTATTTTTTATTTTTCTTTTCTGTTTTTTGCAGATGATTGTGGTATGAAGACTAAAAATCTAAAAAAAACATGAGTAAAGAACGGTTAGTATTAATTTAAATTTATTAGTGAAGAATATTTGTAAATTATACTTACCTGTTAATTGTCGGGGAAAAAGCCGTGGGAAAGATGTCGCGTATTACGTCTGAATTTGTTAGTAATTTTGCTAGTATGCGAATGATGTTTTTAGTTTGGAGCAGTGGCCAAAGCAATTGAAGTGCTTTAATAGTTTTTAGTTCTTCGGTGCCTACTGCAAACTCATAAGGTGTGTTTTGAATGAGGTTATATATTTTGTGATTGTATTTATTATTGTGAATAAATTCTAATATAGGGATTTCTATAGGTTGGATAAATTCATGTGGGATAAGGAAGGGTCTGGATTCTTCGGCATTAAACGTCTTCGTGATGGGGCAAAAAATATACATTTGTGTTACTGGGTGATAATTGCGGAGGATATGCCGTGGAGGTTAGTATCTTTGATGCAATAGGTGAAATTTAGAAAAAATGGTGAAGTGTACTTCGAGTTAAGAAACTGAAAACGATGGTGTGGTTGTCTTGATGGAGTATGTAGATCAAAATGATTTTGTATGAAGCGATAGTATATATATGTGTGAGGCTGTTTAGTGCGTAACATAATGTCGTGTGAACAGTGCAAATCGCGTTCATGTGGTGTAAGGAAGTGAAAGGTTAGTGAAAATAATTGAAATTTTTTTTTAAATTTTTCGTAAGCTTGCATATCAGTTAGTGCTTCACAAATGATGTGATCATATTTTCTATCAAAAATATTAAATGTGAATACATATGATGTTTTGATGAAGAATTTTTCTGTTAGTTGTGGGTTAGCGAAGCGGTCGTCATCTAAAAATTGGTCTTGATTAGTTCGGATGATATTATGGTCGTAATAATCTATTGTAAATTCGTTAGCTCGGGGTGCAGTGAATGTTTTTAGTGATTTTTTATATCCTATATAAGTAAATTGTCTATGTGTTAGTGGTGTGGTGAGTCGATACAGCATATCTTTATTCTTTTCTATATCGTTATGAGTATTAGATAGTGGCAGGCAAAGGGGATTAGTAAAATCGTAATATACTGTCCAATGAAGTGTAGGCATTAAAACATGTTCATCTACAAAACTACGTGTGTCGTTAGTGTCGTTAGGTGTGTTTAAAGTATATTGTGGGAATGAGGGTAAGGTGATTGCTAGAAAGTCTTTCGTGTTGGTGTGGTGTGGATGATTAATATACTCGCAGGCTGTTCCTGGTTTGGTCGGTAATGGATGGTTTGGGAATTTTCTTTTGAAAGTGCGATAAGCTCGGCGATTGCTATGTGATGATTCGGTGGATGTGGATGATTGTGCTAACGATGCAGTATAAGCTGAGGAGGGTGTAGGAGTAGGTGGGTTTGAGGATTCTATTGTGGATGAAATTTGATTTATAGTGAGGGTGTTAGGGTGTATTAGCTGTTGTTGTAGGGTGATAAAACTATCGAGTTCTTGGGAGATTTGGGGAGAATCGGTAGAATTAGATGACCGGTCGGATTGAAATGGAGAATAGGTTGGGGTTACTTGTGAAGCATAAGAGGGAGTAGAAACGGACGGGAGTGGATTATTTAGTGGGATCGGTCGAAAAGTGGGCTTTGAAAAAACTGAGGAGTTGGTTTGAAAATTATTGGATGGAGATGGTTCGGAGTCTGCAAATTCGTCAGGGGTTTCTATATTAGGGTTATTAAGTTGTGAAATGGAGTATAAAACTGAAATATCTGAATTAGTATCCGAATTCATGCTTGATGTTATATTAATAGTTTGAAAATCGGGTGGCGGGAAAGCAAAAAGTAGGATTATTGTGATTGGAGTGTTGAGGTTGGTTGGATGGGAATTTGAGCGGTGTAGGGATCCAAGTTGTCGGCTCATCGTGGGCTAAAAAAATGATTATTTTGAGACTGAAAAGCGGTGGTATGTGGTTGTTCTATAATTTGTTCATATGTATTATCATCTTGTGAGTGAGGTGTCATTATATGTTGTATGGGACTTTGCGATCTGTTTGGTCTAAAATTTGGGTTATGTGTTATTGCTAGGTTTCGGAAATTACGTGGGACTAAGGATAATGGATGGTTATGTGGTAGGGGTGGCAACTGTGGTGCTGTAGGCGTTACTTCTATGTTATTATGTTCTTCGTTGTATGTGTTCTATGTTGTCGGTAGAAGAATTTTGTTAATTGATGATGCAAAAATTCCAAAAAATCCTGCAAATAGTATGCGTGCTACACTTGCTTGACTATTTACTTGTGTGTGTATAGCGCATGTGTTATAGATTCCTTTTAGGAGTGAAAAAAGAAATCCTATAAAGTTAAACATTGCGTATAGGATAGTTAGTTTTTCTAAGATGTAATAGGGCCATCCTAGAAAATCGAGAATTTCATTTTTTAGTGTAACAAAGCTAAAAATATTTATATGTGAAATATCTTGTAGTCTGTATTTTTCACCGTTTAGATATATATAGTCTTTAATGTCTTTAAAATATCCGCTATAATCTTGTGTATAGATATCTGCAAATCCTGCGGTTTCGGCAAGTTTGCGTAAGTTTTGGTCAATTGATTGTCTTTGTATAGTGTCTATTTGTGTTAATAATTCCTGGAATTGTTGTGTTCTAATGTGGTGTTGGGTATCGGATTTTGAATATATTCCAATTGATTGTAAATCAATATTTGGGTTACGAGCAATAGCTCTGATGCTTTCGGGTGAAAATTTTTTGAGTGATTGCATTAACGTGGGGTATGGGGTAAGAAGATAATATTTATCTTCATCAGGGTTCAATTGTACGACATTGTGGCTATTTTCTGATCCACATGGGACTGCGGTATCCCAAAAATATGATCGTCTTGAAAGTGTGTCGACAAAATGTACTTTATTTTTATAAAAGATAGGGATTCTTTTATAGCATCTTTTATCTTCAAAAACATATAGTGGTGATACTTTTTTGGTACAAGTATAAAAGTATAAAATGTTTCCTTCGTAGTCTAGAAAATTTGATCTATTTCCTGATAGTAAATATCCTGCGTAGGGTATTTTTAACACTGCTAGTGCAAGTGATTGTAGGATTTGTGTCCTTTCTAATTCGCATAGTTTGTGAAGTGTTTCTAATTCGGAGAGAGACATTTTTTAAAAAATTCGACTAATCGTGTAGTCTAACTTCATATCTAAGTGGATATCATAGTGGATATTACCAAAATAAGAATTATTCATTAGTGATAGTTCTTGTAAACGTGTGCTTCTAGTGTCATGTGGCTTTAGATGTCCACCAGGTTGACCATTGCTTTTTTGAAAGTTAACTGGTATATATGATGTTCCTTCGTGTAGAGGATGACCTGTGGCATAAGGGTCAATTTTTATTTTTCCAGTGGTCTTGTCGAAACCTTTTTCGTATTCAACTAATATTTCAGAATATTGTGTTTTGTGAAGTGGGTTTCTGTTTTTGCATGCGATTTCTGTTTCTTTGAAAACGTGTTAATTTATTTTCTATATTATGGATATTTCGAAAATCAGTACTTTGTTTTCCTGATGGATGGACTTGTTCATATGGAATTGATTGTATAAAATATTTTTCGTGAAATTTTATCATTCGAGCGTGTATTTTTGCTACTTGAAATGTTATACTTGTATCTTCGGGAAACCAAACAATTGTTGCTTGTGTCCGTGTTGTAGGATCACAATAACCTTGATCGTTTTTACAAGGTAGTCTAATTCCTTGATAGATCATTGTGTTGTCGGATAAACTTCGTGTGAGTTGTATTTTCCAATCGAAAAACATTTTTCTTGATATCCTTTATTTTTTGTGTCTGCTTTGCAGTTTGATGGATTATTTAAACCAATGTGTGGTATCCACTGCTTATCGTGTATGTCATAAGTTAATCTTCCGTGTGCGCCGTTGTATGGGTATTTTTCATCTAGTTTTATATGTCCTTGATATCTTTCAAGTTCTGCTTGATGTACAGAATCGGCAAAGACTTGAAAATATACTATTTTTCTGTCGGTGTTTTTTTTTCTTGTGATGTTTAATCTGAGTAGCTCGTTTTTACAATCATCGGGATTTAGATGTAGAAGTCGTTCTATATTACTTTGGTAGAATGATTCCTGGTCAAGTCGGTTTTTATTTCCGTTTGAAACTTGTGAACAATGTACTTTCTTTTCGGAAAATGTTGCTGTAAATTTATATCCTATGACTGTTGTTGCTCGGGCTTTTGAATTTAGCGTCGCTATTACATTTGTAGTTTCTATAGCTTGTGGTTCCGTTTAGCATTGTGATACTTGATTTATTGCATATTTGCTTAGTGTTTTTTGTTCATTTTCTTCACAATCGTAGTGTGTTACTAATAATTCCTGGGGTCCTGTGCGGGGAGAAGGATTTGTCTTCTGATCGGAGATTATTAGAAAAAGGATTTGGAGAAATGTCAATATTTTTAGAATATACATGTGTATGATAATCCTGAGTACGGGTTATAAAATGTGATGTAACCAATTGTGTTTTTAGTGTATCTATCGTATTTATATATTACTTCAGTTGTTATAAATGGTGGTGGTAGCGATTCAGCTGTTATATTTGGTGGACTTAATGGATAGGGGTGTTCTACAATATTATTAAGTTTGACAGTTATTTCAAACTTTAATTGAAGACTGTTTTGTTGGAGTATTTGAACGTTTTGTTGTCGAATATCTTCGTGGATATCTTGTCTATATTGTAATCTATTGAGTGCCCAACTGTGGAGTCGGTTACTTCCTTGATGTTGTCCAAATAATGGTGGGGGTGCTGGGAACGTGTTCCAATCTAATCTTAAAGGGATATTTGTTGATGATTTTTCTCGATATCTAGCGTCGAGGTTATTTGGAAAATTTAGTGGGAAAGGCGTCGGTGAAATCTGGCTTATTGATGGTGTTGACGGTAGTGATAATGTTTCTGGTAGTGATGATGATGTTGTTGTATCCGTAGAAATATCTATTGGGTCATTTATTAAATTTGGTTCACCTTGTGTGAATGATTGTGTTGTCCAATATGGTAGTCGTGATGTTTGGTTTGGGGGGTTAAAGGGATTTTCACGTATTTGTTCAGATGTTGGTGTTGAACCGAAGTAATCTGAGGGTATACTTGAGGTGCTACGTTGTGAAAGAAGTGTAGGGGTTTCCGGTAATATGCTAATTGGGTTTTCTGGAGTACTTGGTGATGGGGATTGGGGTATATCAAAATGAACTCGGGGGGTTTGAAAGTTTCTATTTCGTCGTGGATGTATAATTTGTCTATTTATTTCAACTGTATTTTGGTTTTGACTAATATTTCTTATTCTACTTAATTCTTGTGGTAGTGTTGGGTACAAGTTATATGTTGGTTCACTTAGAGGTGCCTGTCGCTGAACTGGTTCTAATGGTTCAGATAAGCGAGCGTGTCGTTCCTCAAAAGTAATGGGTTATCATGGAAAGAAATTCGTGTAGATATTTGGGGGTTTTGGGTAGTTGTAGGTTTTGTCGGGTTTTCTTGGGATGTTGTCGGTGAAGACTGACTGTCTGATTGTTGGTTAGCAATTTTTGAGGGTTTTTTGATTGATTTCTTTTAGTGAAAAAATTTATGTTTATTGTAGTATTCTTCAAGAAAAAGAATTAAAAGGATTGTTGCTAAGGCGAATGTTATGATGGCCTTCTTTATACATTTGCATATTGTCAATATTAGGGATGATAAAAATGTTATAAAAATTACAAATAGTAAAAAAATATCTGTTCTACTAAAAATGGTTCGTATCATTTAAATAAATTTCGGGTTTTCGTACCTGTGAATATGGTCAATGACTTGGGAAAGTTGGAGATATATTTCAAATAGGGAGTAGAAAATTAAAAAAAGTATTGCAAAAAAGGATTAAAATTATAATGAAAGCTTCAAAAGTATCAAAGAGAAATAGGGATAAAAGTTTAAGTATTGTTAAAAAGTTTATGAAAATGTTGAAAATTGTGTTGACTGATCGAGAGAAGAGCATTTAAGTCTTGGTCGAATGTTTTTTGTTGTTTGGGGCAATTTTCAAAAGTGGTCGAATTATTTATTGATTTTTTGACAAGTGGGTTGAGTTTTGTGAAAAATTGTTGGAGGCGAATTTTATGGTGTTCGGGAGGTCTTCTTTGCTTTATTTTTATTTGTCAGGTGATCTGAGGTATTTTTGAGGATTTTGTACTTTAGGCTAAATTAATATGGTCGTATTATTACTTTAGGCTAATTTAACTTTTTTGTTTGGGGGGTTTTTGAGGTCTGAGTTGGGAAAATATTGTTGATCTTTGCGTTATTAGATAAGGGAGGGTTATGATATTATGGTGGTATTTATTTAAGTTGTCAAGTTTGAGTGGTTTGCTTATTTTTGACCTAGAGGTTGTAAAGTTATAGTTATAGATATGCCTGGAGTTTAATATCTTTCGTCTAATTGGTTTGTGTTAGAGTTATAGAAGGTGACGGATTGAATGAATCCTATTGGCTAATTTTGAACTAGAATCGCAGCGTGTGTGCAGCATGTTATTTTGAAAAATGAAAGTTCAAAATATTTCAGAGGTGCAAATATTATTAATTTTAAAATTAAAGCTGTTTTTGAAATTCAACTTTCTTTAATATTTTAGATTGTGGGATGAATGTTTTGTAGTTTTTACGTGGTTGATTTCTAAGTCGTGATGACTCTCTATGTTCTGATTTCTCGACTTGTTCTTGTGGCATAATTTTTTCTATCATTTTTCTATTTTTCCTTTCTTTTTGAGGTATTTTTTGATCTAGCTTTTTTGTATTGTTTTGGGTTGTAGTTGGTTTTATATTTTGTTTTTCAAGGTGAATGTCATTTTGTTCATTTATTTCATTTTTCGTATGTGGGTGATTTTGAATAATTTTTAAACCTGTGAAAGAAATATAATTGAGTTAGGTCGCGTAGTGCGTATTCTTTTGGGTAGTAAGGCAATAGATTGTTTCTTTGTTGAACAATTTCTTTTTGGTCTAAATCGGTGATTTTATATGTTACGTCGGTGGGTTTGGCAATTATTTGGAATGGTCCTTTGCAAAGGGGTTGTAATTTTTTAGAAATTCCTTTTTGTGTATTAAAATTAGGTATTAAGACAAATGTTCCAATTTTTAAATCTGAGGCTGGTGTAAAGCATGAATTTATTTTGTTCGTTAATGTTTTGCCTTTGTAACAATTTTTTTGTTACTCTTTGGTAAATTTCATTGTGTTTTTTATCTCTATTTAAAATCCGTTCGGTGTGTGTACCGGAGGCTAATTTAGGGTTTTTTGGGTGATGAAAATGATCTTCATCATGCGTGTGTAAAGGTAGGTTATAACAAACTGAGTCTTTATTCGGTTGGCAATGACCTTGTGCATTTTTATGAGAGTTTGCTGTAAACATAATTGGTTTACGTGGATTTTATTAAAAACCATTTCGTATGGTGACATTCCTAGAGTTGTCGTAATTTGTGAATTATATGCTAAGGGAAATATTTTTACATCTGCTGACCATTCTGTGTATCTTGTATCATTTCCATTTATGATACATCTAAGATATTCTTGTAGTGAACGGTTCATACCTTCGACTAAACCGTTTGTCCAAGGTGCATGAGATGTACGCGGTTTGTGCTTAATGTTATATATAAATGACATAGTGTGACGGTTTCATTATTTATGAATTCTGTACCGTTGTCTGTAACTAAAATTTCGGGTAATCCGAATTTAGCTATCCAGTGTTCATAAAGTGTTGTGTAAGCATAATAAGTGTTACAATGTGGTACTGGGTTGAGTGCTATATAATGTGTAAATGCATCAACAATTACCATAATGTAGGAGTTTCCTTCAGAGGATGGTGAAATTGGTCCTTTTGTATCGAATGAAATACGGTGGTTAAAATATAAACTTTGTCCTTTAAAATCTTGTTTTTGTGCTATTTGTTTTTGATTTGGATGAGGTTTATTTAGCTGACATACTATACAATCATTGCATAGTACTTTTATCCAAATTGGTACATTTGGGAAATCAAAATTTTGTGTAAAATTTGAATATGTTTTCTCTGATCCAGAGTGTCCTTTAATATTTTGGGTATGTAAAATGTTAAAAGCTATTAGAATCATACTTAAAGGGAGACAGGGAACTGTACAATCATTGAATTGATATTCTAGAAGGTCTGTGTTTTCATTAATTGTTGTAATATTAAATTTTCGGAAATATCGGAGGAGCGTTTTATTTCCTAAAATTGTTGTATTTGCTTTTACGGGCTTAGTTTTGTATTTGTGCCATGATTTTAGTTGTCTAATTACTGGGTCAAGATTTTGATATTGTTTCAAGATATTTATTGTAATTTTATCTGTTGGAGGGAGAAAAATATTTTCAATTTCTAATTTAGACAAGGGAATTGTGTCAAGTGGGTCATGGAGGTCAAAAACTTGATTTATTGTGTATTTTGAATCATTTGTTTGTGGTCCTGATAAATTTATTTTATCAGTTAAATTTTCTTTTTCAATTAACGGTAAAAGGTCTTTTTTATTTGAGTGGTGTTTTATTCGTTTTTGTTGGGTGTTATTTTTTATCCATTGTGAGTATGGAATTTGTTTGAAAGTTGATGTTCCAAGTAGATCAACTTCGTAGTGAATATTTTGGCAATCTAAGTAAAGTGGGAAGTGTTATAGGTTATTCATTTGTGATTGTTCAATGTCAGTTTTTACTGCATATTTGCATTCTAGTCGGGGTGATGTTTCGTCTTTTGCAAGGTAAAATTTTATATTTTTGGGTATTTCAACTGTAGTTTTTCGTGTAAGTAATTCAGGTGGTGTATTTCGACTTAATGTATCTGGTAATGCAAGATTCTTTCTTGCTGTCCAAACTATATGTAAGTTTGGAAATTTCATTAGAATTAATTGAAATCTATAAACTCGTTGATTTGGATTTGACTTTTGTGTAAAGAGAAAAATGATTGGTTTATGATCTGTGAATAGAACTGTTGGATGTATTGATCCAAGTATCAGAAATTCATATTCTGTAAGTGTATAAATTATAGCTGTACATTCTCTCATTAGAGTTGAGAGTCGTAGCTCTGCTTGAGTGAATAATCGGGAATTTGCTGATATAAGGTTCATTTTATTTGTACCACTGTGTGATTGTAGTAATGCTGCGCCGATGCCAAAACTTGAAGCATCGCACATTGCATAGAATGGTTGATTTGGATCTGGGATTGTGCTTGAAATTTGTTCAGTTAAAAGTTTTTTAGTTTCTTTTAATCGTGTTTGATGTTCAGTGGTCCATTCAAAATTATTTTGTTGTCTGAGGATTTTATAGAATGGCCTTAAATGTAATTGCATTTTGTAAACGTACTTGCTTAAGAAATTTAATATTCCAAGGAATTCTTGGATTTTTTTTGTTGGTGGTTGAAGTTTTTGAATAGCATCAATGCGTGATTTTAATGGAGTGATTGTGTTTCTTTCTATATTATGTCCTAAAAATTTAACTCGTGTTAAAAAGAAGTGTGATTTATTGGGGGCGGCCTTCAGATTTTCGTTCTGAAGTATTTTATGATAGTGTTCTAAAACTGTAAACATTTCTTCTTTTGTCTGTGATTGCATGAAAAAAACGTCTAAATAGGTGATTGCGTTTTTCTTAAGTATAAGTGGTCTAAAAATTTTGCTCGTAAAAGCTGAAAATGCTGCTGGTCCTATGGATATTCCATAGAATAGGCGGTTGAATTCTTATTGTTGATTTCCAATAACAAATTGTGTTAAACGTCGTGATTGTTCATCTAGTGGCATTTGATTGTATGCACTATTCATATCTGCGGTTGTAAAGTATTTTCCGTTTATTTTTGTTAAATTAACTTGTATTGGTTCAATAGGCCAATTGCATTTTGATTCGTCTATTAATGAATTGAGATATCTAGCGTCTAAAACTATTTTTAATGATTCTCCTTTTGCTAGGATTATTACAGGGTTAATAAATGTGTTATCTTTTGGTTGTTCTTCTTTGTTTACTGGTGAGATAATTTTGTATTGTTCTAAAATATCTAGTAATCTATTTACCTTATCGTGTAAATGAATTGGTACTTTACTTGCTCTTTGTTTTTTGAAAACTGCGTCAGGTTTTAACGGGAGATGTAGTGATGAACTGATTTTCCCAACAGCAAAATTTGATGTTGCGTAGACTGTTGAATATTTTAACAGTTGTTTTTGCTAGTTTGTCAAATTCGATTTGCATAATTTGCGAGTGTTCAAAGTCAAACATCGTTAAAAATTGTTGTTGTTCTTTTGTGTAATTTGTTATATTGAATGTTGGTTTAAAATATGGTGTTTTTGTGAAATAATCTGTGTTCCTCTTTTCATTGCTTATTATGTTATTTATGGATAGTTCCTCGTTAATAATTGTGGATTGACAAATATCTAATAATTGGAGTATATTATTTACGCGGTATGCTATTTCATGTACGGGTGATATTGTAGCGTTTGTTTCGCAATATCCTAAAAGTCCTAAGGGTAATGTTACTTGATACGGTGTATTGTTATACACATGTAGCGAAATGATGTCTGAATTCGTATTTTTCAAATATTTTATAGATGAAATCATGATTTTGAAAAACTTATGAATAGGTTTAAACTCAAAGTCTGACATAAAGAGTTGTTGTTTATTTTGACTTTTATCATTTTGTGAACTTGCTTCATTGAAAAGTTATATATATTTCCTGATAGTGGTTTCAGGTGTTTCCGTTGTTAGTTGTAAATTGGATAAAATTTTGAGAAGAATGGTGGTTGTTTATTTAATCTTTGAAAAAATGTTAGAGCTGTATTTTTTGTTTTTGTGTACTTATCTTTGATTAGTATTTTACTATTCAAGATGTTGATTGTTGGTATATATTTTGATATAAATGGTATGCCAATGATATTGTGTTTAATATCAGTGATATGAAATGTTTGCTTAAATGGTTTGTTTAGAATTTTGTTTTGCTCCATTGTTCTTGTGGGGAGGAGAAATAATTGGACTTTTCCATAATTTACTAATGTTGATCCTTGTGCTGTTGCTAGTTTACTAGAGGTTGCAAGAAGCGTTAATTTTGGATGTAATGTTTTGATTTCATTCCATGTGGCAATGTTAATTATGTTTGATTCTGCTCCTGAATCAATTAAAAAATCAATTTCAAGATCTGGTGGTTGAAATTCTTGGTTTCTTGGACTTTTTAAGAGAAATGGTATTGTCCAAATTTTTTCTATGGGTTGTTCTTTTTGTATATTTTGATAAATATCATTTGTGTTTAAACATTTTGTTTTGTCATTTTCATTGGGTTTATTTACCATGTTAATTTCGTTTATTTCTTGTGCAGTTTGTGTAGTATTGATGGGTTCAATATAATAATTGTGAAGGAGTTCCAATTGATTTTCATATATATGTGATGGAAAAGGTTGTTCATATATAATAGGTTTGTAGTCGTTTTCGACTGTTATCATATTTACGGAGATGGTATTTTCTGTATCACTTTCTGTATCTGATGATCCACAGTTTATTTGATTTAGTTGTAGTTCGTTATTTCCTGTGTCATCAATACCTGGGGGGTCTGATGTTGTTTCTTCATTTGACTGCAATTGGTTAATTTGTCTTTGATGTTTTGGTGTACTACTTCTGTATCGATGTTTAGAATTATTATAATGGTTATTATTTCTATGTGGTGATTGGGAATAATTTCTATATTGATTATTATAACTTGAATTTCGATTTTGTGAATTATTCCGTGATCTGTTTTGATAATTGTCATTTGGTCTGTGATAGTTTGATCTGCTATATGAGTTATTTCTTGATCGATTGTTCGGGTAATTCTGATTTCGATTGTTCGAATAACTTCTATTTCGATTATGTGAATAGTTTCTATTTCTGTTATATGATGAGTTTCGTGATTGATTATTGGAATAGTGTTTATTTCTTGGGTTTGATTGGGAATTGGATCTAGAAACAAATTGTGTTGCATTTGAATTTGATCTCGTATAGTTATTTCGACTATTTGATCGATTATAATGATTTTGTGAAGTATTTCTTCGTTCTGGTGATCTTCCTCTATAACTTGAGATATATGGGGATTGATTCCTTGTGTAATTGGTGTTGTTCGGAAGTGATTTTCCTGAACTGTTGTTACTGTATACATTTTTTTTTGGTAGATTTTGATCTTTCTTCATATATTGATAGAATGATTTATTTGGTTCTTTATGCTTTTGAGGTTTGTTTTGGTTATCTTGTTGTTTTTGTCTACATTGGGAAATACTATGTCCGTATCGTCGGCAATAAATACATTATTTATTGAAAGATGGTTTGCCTTTAAAATTTGGGTGTTTTTCATAAATATTTAGTATTTCAGTGATTTTTTCAACTAGGTCTGTATCTGATTCCTGTATGTTATTTATATGTGTAGCGTTTGTTTCAATTCGATTAACGTATTGTAGTTTTAGATTTTCTGTTTCTTCAAGTTTCATTGTGATTTCCGCTTGCTCTAGTTTGTCTACTAGTTTTCGAAAATCTAAATCTGACTCTCGAATTGAAGAAGGATGAGATGCTCTCTTTTTTATTGCTATTTTCCTTAATTGAGGTGTTAAGGTCATCTTTAAAATGTCTGTCATTTTTGTGTTTTTGTAGTCATGTGTATTTAATGAATATGCTTTTTGAACTAGAGTTTCGATACGTACTGCTAATTGTTTGATGGTTTCATTTGGTAATCTGCGAATTTCATTACATAATACTCTTTGGTGTTGTTTATTTCTTTCGGAGTCAAACATTTTTGAAAATTTTTGTGTAAATCTTTTCCAGTCTGATTTTATTTCTATAGGTAATACTGAAAACCATTTTTGAGCTGCGCCATCTAAGGTTGTTTGTATCAACGCTGTGCGTCGATGTATCCAATTTTGATATAGCGGCGTATTAATTGGTTCAGGTCCTATATTTAAAATTAAATTTGCTGTTACTGCGTTTAAATAATCTTCTACAGAATATTCAGGGTCTGTTCCTGTGAATACCATTAGTGGTTTATTTGATGTTATTGATGATCCACCCATGAGGTATAGATTCATTGTCATCTGTAGTGATTCTGCGGCATTTGGCATTTCCGAAAAACTTGAAAGTTGATTTTTTGTTATTTCGTGTTGTTGAAGGTAATATGGGAGTGGTATTTCATTTTGCATTTGAGTTGGTTGATACGAGTGCATAGTCATTGGGTTTTGTGGTTGAATTGGTTGAAAAGATTGTGATTTAGTTGGATTTGGCATATGTATTGGTTGTTGATTTCGTGTATCCGTTGGATTTGGAAAAAAAATTCTATTATATGTATGAGGTCGTCGCGATCATTGTTTGCGATATTCTTGGGTATATGGTGCAAAAATGTCTGGTTGTAAATACTCATCATCAGATTATAAGTATTCCGTATGATGAGGTGCTTGCTTTTTATTTTTATTTTGTTGAAAGAATGGGTAATTTTCACTATGATCCTGTGGAAGATGTGAATTAGTCCGAAAATTTACTGAGTTGGTTGTTGTCATTGGGTTATCCAAATAGTGAGAACATACATGATTAGTATTAGTTTTTCGTGGTGGGTAGTTTGTTTTTGACGAATGTGCATAATTATAATTGTGTTCTGCAAAAGTGTTTTTTGTGAACGTTCTTCGTGGTTTTGATGGTACTGTCATAGGTCTATATATTTGATAATCCATATGTGAATATTTTGGAGCAACCGAAGGTTTAACGGTTGATTGTAGTGTTACTTGTGCCACTGAAGTTTTTTGTATTTCTTGGTGTTGATAAATTTGGATGTATTTGTGAAATACTTTGTTGTGTAGTTGTTGTTGTTTGGACAATTTCTTCATTTATGAAGTGTGATGGTGTTTGGATATCTTGTTGTGTAAGATTCCTAGTTCCATTAAGGTTTTCATTGTGTATGACGGTCGAATTTAAACTGTTATTTCGCGTATCAGGTAAAAATGTATTGTAGTTTAATGGTGTTGCATCAATGGTTGTTGGCACTACTTTTACATAATCTCTTTGGTAAGATATTGTACTTATTGCTTGACTTGAGATTGATTGTGGGATATTTATAAATGTAGGATGAGACCATTCAGGGTCCCAAACGTAGTCTGACTGTTCTGTAATGGCAGTATCATCATTTGGATTTTGAGGTCTGAAATTTTTTCTTGCTTGTGAAATTAAGTCTATATTATGTGTGAAATAATCTATTATAAACCATGCCAAAGTTTTTTGTAAGTCATGTCTTGTGTGTTGTGAAACATCGTCTTTAGTGAAATTTTCTTTGATTATATGTAGAAAAGTTGAAAATAAAGCAATTTCATTAGGTACTTTTGTATGTTTGGATGTTTCAGTTGGTGAGATACTGTGAAATTCTGTTTTTTCTAATATAGAAATATAGGTATATATTATTGCAATAACTTTGTTAGTGAATATGGAGTTTGCTCTTTGTGAATTATAATATTGTATGCTTTTAATATATTCTAAGAATACTTTTGAAAATTCTAATTCAAGATCGTCTGTTTGAATTACATATTTACGATGATTCGTATTTGGTGTGCTGAATTCTATGGTGTAGATTCCATATTGTTGTGTTAAATTACATATATCTTTCAGATAATGTTCAATAATTTGTCTTTTGATTTTTACATCTGGGAATTCTGCTTTGCATGGGCTGATTCCGGGTTCAAACAAATTTACGAGTAAATTCTTGCAGAAATCATGTTGCCCTCTATTATCGGGTGCATCTATGAGGAAGGGGTAAACCTCTTCGGCATCTGGACTATCGTCACTTTGAGTGTGGCTCATTTTTCCGTTTAATGACTGTTAATATATAACTATCGATATGTCTAATTGGTTGATTCCAATTATACAAGTGTACTGGTTTGTGTTTGTATTGCTTTTTTATTCTTCTTTTTCCTCTTTTTGATGAATTTGAAGTTGTGTCTGAATCGGAAAAAAATATTTGATCGTGAATGGGACAATTTTTATCAATCGATTCCTTTAATTTGTAGAGTTCATCTAATTGCTAGCTTCTGATTCTGAAAATCCGTTTCTGTTTTTTGAAAATCTTTTTCGTGTGATTTGTCTTTGTTTGTTTATTATTTTTCTTTTTATTGTTAGTCGTTTTGTTCTAATGTATCCAACTGTTTCTGTATGAGGTGTGATTACAATATCGTATTTTTGGTTATCTATCTCACAGTTGTGTAAAACGATTGTTTGTTTATTTCCTAGATTTTTGAATGACATAAGGTTTAGGATGAGGGATGCAAAAAGTTGTTAGGTGATTTCTATTTTCTTAGACTGTTAGTCCTTACGATTTTTTGGTTAGCTTAACCTGGGTCTTTTTGTTCAGGGTTGGAGAGAAAGGTATATCGATTCCGAAGAATGATTTTTTACTTTCTCTTGGCTAGTCTAAGCTAAGGTGTTAACTTACTTAATCTTACTTAGGGGTAGTGATTGTGTTCAAGGGTTGTAGAATAGTAAATCGATCCACAAGGTTCAGGTATAATTAGAACGCAAGTAGTTCGTTAGGTACTATTTTAAACTTACTAAGTCTAAGATCTATCCTGGGTCTGGTAAGAGGAGGGTTCAAGTGAAGGATGAATAACCGAAGTTCTTCACTGTTTATCCTAATTTTGAATGGTTAATTTTGTTGAAAAATTTCTATTAGTCTTAGTTTTTTTGGAAGGGTTGGATAGTGAATCGACGTTTGAGGTCGTTAGACACTTGTTAAGTAGGTGGGGGAGAACAAAATTCTTCTTTCTGATCCAAGGATAGGCCTTGATGATCAGGTTTTAAATTTAATGAATTAGAAAATTTATTAAGATCCAAGGATAGGCCTTGATGATCTAATTTTAAAATTAAGTGAATATAATTTATTTTGGTTTAAATTTATTTAAGAAAAAGATTTAAATTTTTAATGATATTAGTGAGCTTATGATTGCTGTTATGTTTAGGTGATGAAGCTGGGACAACACATGATTTTATGATTACTAACAATTTATTGTCATGCTACTAATATTTATTTTGATTTTCAATAAATATTTTTCAAACCTGTTTTATATAAGACTGCAGAAATTAAGAAAATGATCTGAGATCTTTTTATCAATCGTTATTGTATATTAATAATTTTGTTTAGCGTCTGAAATGATCACGAAGCTGGTGAGGGGGTCGAATCTCTGAGGGGAGCAAGCGTCCGTCCCCCGCTAAATTCGCCCTTGCCATATTTGATGATAATTCTGAGTTATAACCGATGTGGTTAACTCATAGAGTATTTTCGGATAGGGTGCACCGTCTGTTCGTCGCGCTATCTTATTTTCGGCCGGATAAATTCGTGCAACTTCTTAGTCTAATACCGATCCTAATCTTACTCTTATATCTACTAGTCTCAGGGTGTTTAACTAGTCTCTGCTAGGCTCAGTAGATATAGAGTGTACTGGCTTTTTGCGATTGCTAAAGTTCTCTTAATTTCTAAAGTTAAATTCAAATCTCTCTGGTGCTGAAATTACAAGCACTTACAAATGAGTGGGTTGTTAGTTAGATGGATCATGATTGGTTAATATTAAATACTTTACAGTGGTAAAATATCTAATTTATCCAATCATAAAATGTAGTTTAGATCAACTTCCATTTTACCAATTTATTACTATTATTTTGCACACCACCTTCGATACACCCATCGCTGTTTCTCACGATTCCAAAGATTTGTCCTATAGAAAATTTTCAATCGCTGAAAATGCATTACTCGTTGAGTTATTCATAAATAACTTTCGAAAAAGTTTTTCAATCTTTTTGTTCGGAATGCGTGTTAAAGTTCAAATTTTCAAAATGGATTCGTATCCGTAATTAAAGTAAAAACCTTTCTCAAAATGGTTTTAGCAGTTTTTGATCAATATTTAAAGACTGGTTCATATTAGACTCTAGAAGTTTTGAATTTGCAACGGATGATATATGATATTGGGGTTAGGTTCATTCATTTTAGAGCAAATTTCGTCCCTGAATACACGCAACGGTGCGTATAAGCTATTGAACTCTTGGGACAATTTTTTAAAATGACTCTGAAAGTGAAAGTGGAATCTTTAACAAAATAATTGCTGAGTCTATGAACAAAATCGTGTAAGTTAACTTTTGCGTCATATGTTGTGTCGCTGGAACTGCAAAGGTAGAAAAAATCAAGTTATTTAGTGATAAGATCGAAGAAATCGGTTTATACTTCTGAGCTACCTTATGGTTCAACCATTTGTATGAGGAATCCGCAACAGCAAAAAAAATTAAAAAAACGATATTATTGCCCGCATTGGAATTCTATGAATAAAGATTCTTATAATTGCAGCCCATTGTCAGTGTACACAAAAGTGAAAAAAAATCGATATAAAAATAATTAAAAATGGATTATTTATTACTATTTTTCGAAGAAAAAATCGTTTTTTAAATCCAATATAATCGAGTTTTTCCGTCACTTTTTTCGAGAGTCGGAAAATAGCTGCAGTCTTCATTCGGAACAATTAGAAAAACTTTTACATTCAGTGCCAATTTTCAATGGCTACTTAAAAATCTATTTTCTTGATTTGATCAACTTGCTCTTTGGAAAGGAAAAACAAACTGTTTTCGTAGATTTCTAGTGCATCCATGCAACTAAGAAAAGTGAGAAGAAATCAATCATAAGATATTTTTGCGGTCTAAAAAATTATCAAAATAATCAATTCCCTCAGACAAGAATTTAAAATAAAAAATCTATTATAATCCAATGTTTTTTATCAATTTAAAGTTGTTTATAATCCATTTAAGATAAAATGAAATGGATTTATTTCCACTTTATTTTTGTTTCACGCTGTAAAATCAAGCAAGAATATTTGTTTTCATCAAATGAGTAATGCGGAACTTACTCGGTTGCTAAACCTAAATTTTCTGAAATTGCATCACGATTCCATTATCCTCACCCCTCCCCCCCCCCCCCCCACCCTAACTTTTTCCCGTTTGCCCCCTTACAACCCCCCGCCCCAATGTTTCACCCTTTGCCCGCCAACTCTGGATCACGACCTCACCCCTCTCCCCCCCCCTCACCTGAACCCCCAACTCCACACCGACCTTAAACACTAAGTCCACTCTCCCTCCCCAAACTGAAACACCCGTTCCCTGACCTGAACAAACCCCACCATCCCCCACCTGAATCAATTTCAGCCCACTTGAACCAATCGCCGCCCACCTGAACCAACCCCCCCCCCACCAACACACCCTACATGAACTAGCCCCTCCGCCAGAACCAACACAGGTGGTGCGTCCATTTTAGTCTGGCGGGGTGATTGGTGATTGGTTCAGGGAGGGGTGGCGATGAAATTGAGAAACTGAAAATATACAAACAGTAAAAAAATCAAAGTTGCGCTGAAAAAAGTTGAAAACGAACAGCAAGTAACAACCAACTTTGTTTTTAAAGTGAGTTAGGACTGGTGTGTAACTCATAGAGTAATTTCGGATAGGGTACACCGTCTGCTCGTCACGCTATCTTATTTTCGGCCGGATAGATTCGTGCAACTTCTTAGTCTAATACCGATCCTAATCTTACTCTTATACTATCTAGTCTCAGGTTGTTTAACTAGTCTCTGCTAGGCTCAATAGATCTAGGGTATACTGGTTTATTGCGGCTGCTGAAGTGCTCGGGAGAGTCCAACTAATTTCTAAGTTAAATTCAAATCTCTCTGGTGCTGAAATTACAAGTAACTTCAGCACTTACAAATAAGTGGGTTGTTAGTTAGATGGATCATGATTGGTTAATATTAAATACTTTACATTGGTAAAACATTTAATTTATCCAATCATAAAATATAGTTTAGATCAGGTTCCACCCATCCGGGTTTTACAGAGTTTTTTAGAACAGTTCTTTTGTAGTTCAAGGATGGATGATGGACGTTGGTATTTGGCGAACATCATTTTTCTTTTGTTTCCTTTTTGTTAAGGAAGTTCCAGGGATCTGGAATTGAGGACACAAGACGTTGTGTTCTTCTTGTGACAACGACTGAGTCTCTGCAACAGCATCAATTCTGGTTTCAGAATGGTTGGCTATGTCAGGTTTTTCTGTTCTTCGGAGAGAACTTCTTTTGTGTTTGATCTAGCTCGGGAATGGCGTGGAGATTGTGCGTGGAGGGGATGCCTGGTTACTCGGATCTGTACGTATACTTGAACATCGAGGTGGTCATTGGTCTAGTTCAATGAAGTCCTTTTCTGCGAGGTCAAGTCGTACTCTAAATCCTTTGAGTTGTGATTGTGAGCGGCATATCGATTATAGTTGGTCATTCTCTCTCGAGTGTAGTGAGGTCGTCTTGTCTTTTGATGTTCGTCCTTGGTGTTGTATTCTGATCTATATATTGCATCATGTGATTTTACATTTTATAAAACTTTTATTAATTTAATATTTTTTAATTATGATTTTAGTTAGTTGTTTTCACAAAAGCTTTTTGTTTTAGTTCGGTTATTTTGAAGAGTTACTCACCCTTGAGTAGCTCTTATTAAAAATAAAGGTGTGGTCACAAAGCGTGGATGTAGCACGGTGGGTTAGGCCGGCTATAGAGCATGCTCAGGACGTCCTTTCCTGGTGGGTTAGGCCAGGTGTGGGAGTATGATTTCATGCGGTTTTTATGAGGGGTCCTGTTATGTGACAACATTTTATGTTGGGTTTGTTGTGGTTTTACTTATGTTTTGTTGGTTATGTACTTTTTCCAAAAAGCAAATTGTTTGTGGTATGGGTTTGTCTTTTGACTTTTTTGTGTTTTATTATTTCTTTCTAAGACTTTGTAATAGTCTTCAAAAGAATAAATTATCCAGTTTTAAACTGGGTTAATCCGGTTTGGGTACCGTTGGTTTCCTTTTCTTAGTCATGCTGTTATTTTATGATTTGTGGTATTTAGTAAGCTGCGTTGGTTAGTTTTGTTTAGTATATGATTCCTTTCCAACCGGGTTAAAGGAAAGTTTGAAACTTGTTATTATTTGTTAGAGTTGTTGAGTGTGAAAACTTGAAACTGAAATTCATTATTTTAAACAATTCTTCGTGGGCGAGCTGTGCGAGTGTGGATAGAATTTCTGTGCGAATGAATGAAAATATCAAAAGGTTAGTACTGCAATTGCATTTTATTAATTTACTGCATAGAATTTGGAAATTTACTGCTAGTAATGGGGGAATTTTAAGATACAAATTTTCATCATATGTAGATTTACTGCTTTTAGGGGAAAATTTTATAAATTAATTTACTGCATTGGTATTATTTTTATTGAATTGTTGGTGCACAAGTTTAATAGGGTTTTTAACAGTTTTGAAGAAGTTTGCTATTTTTTATTTTTCTTTTGTGAATTTTTCAGATGATCTAGAATGAAGGCTAAAAATCTAAAGAAAACATGAATAAAGAATGGTGAGTTTTTTAATATTGTAATTAGTTAGTAATATTCATTTAATTCATACTTACCTGTTAGTCGTCGGGGAAAAAACCGTGGGGGAAGATATCGTGAATTAGTTCTGAAGTTGTTAGTAGTTTAGCTAAGATGCGGATGATATTTTTAGTTTGAAGTAGTGGCCAAAGCAATTGAAGTGCCTTAATAGTGGTTAGTTCTTCAGTGCCTACTGCAAACTCATAAGGTGTGTTTTGGATTAAGTTATATAACTTGTGGTTAAATTTAGTGTTGTGGATGAATTCTAAAATGGGGATTTCTATAGGCTGTACAAACTCGTGCGGGATAAGGAAGGGTCGGGATTCTTCTGCGTTGAAGGTCTTGGTGATGGGGCAGAAAATATACATTTGGGTTATGGGGTCATAATTACGAAGAATACCATGAAGGTTAGTATTTTTAATACAATATGTGAAATTTAGGAAATACGGTGAAGTGTATTTTGAATTGATGAATTGAAAGCGATGGTGTGGTTGTCTAGAGGGTGTGTGGAGGTCAAAGTGATTTTGGATGAAACGATAGTAACTGTATGTATGTGTTTGTTTAGTTCGCAACATAATATCGTGTGAGCAGTGTAAATCTCTTTCGTGTGGTGCGAGGAAATGAAAGGTTAGTGAAAAGATTTGGAAGCGTTCTTTAAAACTTTCGTACGCTTGTGTGCTTGTTAGTGCTTCTGAAATAATGTGATCAAACTTTCGGTCGAAGATGTTTAGTGTAAATACATATGGTGTCTTGATGAAAAATTTCTCGGTGATTTGTGGGTTAGCGAAGCGATCGTCGTCTAAGAATTGATCTTGGTTAGCTCTGATGATGTTGTGATCATAGTATTCTAGTGTGTATTCGTTAGCTCTAGGTGCAGTGTGTATTTTTAGTGATTTTTTATATCCAACGTAAGTAAATTGTCTAGCGGTGAGTGGTGTAGTTAGTCGATATAGCATGTCTTTGTTTCGGTCTATATCAATGGATGTGTTAGTTAAAGGTAAGCAAAGAGGGTTAGTGAAATGATAGTATGAGGTCCAAGAGAGAGTGGGCATTAAAACGTATTCGTCTACAAAGTTGCGTGTTTCGTTAGCGTCATGAGGGGTGTTTAAGGTGTATTGTGGAAATGAGGGTAAAGTGATGGCTAAAAATTCTCTAGTGTTAGTATGTTGGGGGTGGTTGATGTATTCTCGGGCTGTTCCTGGTTTTGCTGGGAAAGGATGGTTGGGGAACTTTCTTTTAAAAGTGCGATAAGCTCTATTAGTGTTGAGTGAGGATTCAGTTGATGTGGATGATGGTGCTAATGATTCGGTATAATTTGAAGAGGGTGTAGGGGGATTGGATGAATTTGTAGTGGAGGAGATTTGGTTTATGGTCGGGGTGTTAAGGTGGTAGGGTTGTTGTTGGAGGGTAATAAAATTGTCTAGCTCTGGGGAGATTCGGGGGGTGTCTGGAGATGATTGGTCAGAATGGTATGAGGAGTAGGTTGGGGTAACTTGGGAAGCATAAGAGGGTGTAGGAGTGATTGGGTCAGGGTTATTTGATAATATGGGTTGAAAAGGAGGTTGAGAAAAATGAGAAGGGTTATGAAAATTATTGGATGGAGATGGTTCTGAGTCGGCAAATTCGTCGGGGGTTTCAATATTCGGGTTATTTAGCTGTGAAATGGAGTATAAAACTGAAATTTGTGAGTTAGTGTCGGAATTCATGCCTGATGTTACATTGCTAGATGGAAAATCGGGTGGCGGAAAAGCAAAAAGTGGTATTATTGGGATTGAAGAGGTAAGGTTGGTTGGATGGGAATTTGATCGATGGAGTGATCCAAGTTGGCGGCTCATCGTGGGCTAAAAAAATTATTATTTTGAGATTGAAAAGCGGTGGTATGGGGTTGTTCAATAATTTGTTCATAAGTATTATCATCTTGTGATGGATGTGTTATTATATGTTGGACGGGACTTTGCGATGTGGTGAGTCTAAAATTTGGATTATGTGTGATGGCTAAATTTCGAAAATTTCGTGGGACTAGGGATAGTGGATGGTTATTTGGTAGGGGTGGTAATTGTGGTGCCGTTGGCTGTGTGTCGACATTGTTATGTTCTTCGTCGTATGTATTTTGTCGTGTTGTTATTTTTGTGTTATATTCTTTTATTTGTGCGTCTAAAAGAATTTTGTTTATAGATGTGGAAAAAATTCCAAAAAATCCTGCAAAGAGTATGCGTGCTACGCTTGCTTGTCTGTTTACTTGTGTGTGTATAGCACATGTATTGTAGATTCCTTTTAAGAGTGAGAAAAGAAATCCAATAAAGTTAAACATTGCGTATAAAATAGTCAATTTTTCTAAGATGTAGTAGGGCCATCCTAGAAAATCGAGGATCTCATTTTTGAGTGTAACAAAGCTAAAAATGTTGATTGGTGATATATCTTGGGGACGGTATTTTTCGCCGTTTAGATATATATAATCTTTAATGTCTTTAAAATATCCGCTATAGTCTTGTGTGTAGATATCGGCAAAACCTGCGGTTTCTGCAAGTTTGCGTAAGTTTTGGTCAATTGATTGTCTTTGTATTGTGTCCATTTGTGTTAATAATTCTTGGAATTGTTGTGTTCTAATGTGATGTTGAATATCTGATTTTGAATAGATTCCTATTGATTGTAAGTCTATATTTGGGTTTCGAGCAATAGCGCGAATGCTTTCTGGTGAAAATTTTTTGAGTGATTGCATTAATGTGGGATATGGAGTGAGAAGATAATATTTGTTTTCATCAGGGTTTAGTTGTACTACATTGTGGCTATTTTCTGATCCACATGGGACTGCGGTATCCCAGAAATATGTTCTTCGTGAAAGTGTATCCACGAAATGTACTTTATTCTTATAAAAGATAGGAATTCTTTTATAACATCGTTTATCTTCAAAAACGTATAGTGGTGATACTTTTTTAGTACAAGTATAAAACCATAAGATGTTTCCTTCGTAGTCTAAAAAATTTGATCTATTTCCTGATAATAAGTATCCTGCGTAGGGTATTTTTAATACTGCTAGTGCAAGTGATTGTAGTATTTGTGTTCGTTCTAATTCGCATAGTTGATGTAGTGTTTCTAATTCAGAGAGTGACATTTCTTGAAAAATGCGGCTAATTGTATAGTCTAGTTTCATATCCAAATGAATATCATAGTGGATATTACCAAAATATGTAGTATTCATTAGTGATAATTCTTGTAAGCGTGTGCTTCTGGTGTCATAAGGTTTTAGATGTCCACCAGGTTGTCCGTTGCTTTTTTCAAAATTAACTGGTATATAGGATGTTCCTTCGTTTAGAGGATGACCTGTGGCATATGGGTCGATTTTCACTTTTCCAGTGGTCATGTCGAATCCTTTTTCGTATTCAACTAATATTTCAGAGTATTGTGTTCTGTGAAGTGGATTCCTGTATTTACATGCAAGTTCTGTTTCTTGATATATTTGAAAACGTGTCAATTTATTTTCTATATTATCTATGTTTCTAAAATCGGAACTTAGTTTGCGTGATGGATGGACTTGTTCATATGGAATTGATTGTATAAAATATTTTTCGTGAAATTTTATCATACGAGCGTGTATTTTTGCTACTTGAAATGTTGTACATGTATCTTCGGGGAACCAAACAATTGTTGCTTGTGTTCTCGTTGTAGGGTCGCAATATCCTTGATCATTTTTACAAGGTAGTCGGATTCCTTGATAGATCATTGTATTATCAGATAAATCTCGTGTGAGTTGTATTTTTTCGAGTTGTATTTTCCAATCGAAAAACATTATTTCTTGGTATCCTTTATTTTTCGTGTCTGCTTTGCAGTTTGATGGGTTATTTATACCAATGTGTGGTATCCAGTGTTTATCATGTAGGTCATAGGTTAATCGTCCGTGTGCGCCGTTATACGGGTATTTTTCGTCTAGTCTTATATGTCCTTGGTGTCTTTCAAGTTGTGATTGATGTACAGAGTCTGAAAAAACTTGAAAATTAACTAATTTTCTTTGGGAGTTTTTATTTTTTGTGATGTTTAGTCTAAGTAATTCATTTTTACAATCGTCGGGATTGAGATGTAAAAGACGTTCTATATTACTTTGATAGAATGATTCATGGTCAAGTCGGTTTTTGTTTCCGTTCGAGACTTGTGAACAATGTACTTTCTTTTCGGAAAATGTTGCTGTGAATTTATAACCTGTAACTGTTGTTGCTCGGGCTTTTGAATAGAGTGTTGCTATTATATCTGTGGTTTCTATAGCTTGTGGTTCTGTTTCACATTGTGATACTTGATTTATTGCATATTTATGTAGTGTTTTTTGTTCATTTTCTTCGCAATCGTAATGTGTTACTAATAAATCTTGTGGTCCTGTACGAGGGGAAGGGTTTATATTTTGATTTGAGGTTATTAGAAAAAGGGTTTGGAGAAAAATTAATAATTTTAGAATATACATGTGTATGATAATCCTGAGTATGGATTATAAAATGTAATGTAACCAATTGTGTTTTTAGTGTATCTGTCGTATTTGTATATTACTTCAGTAGTTATAAACGGTGGTGGTAGTGATTGAGCTGTTATGTTAGGTGGATTTAATGGGTAGGGATGTTGGGTAATATTATTTAACTTAACTGTGATTTCAAATTTTAATTGTAAACTGTTTTGTTGGAGTATTTGAATATTGTGATCACGGATATCGTTGTGAATATCTTGGCGATATTGTAATCTATTAAGTGCCCAGTTATGAAGGCGGTTACTTTCTTGATGTTGTCCAAATAATGGTGGAGGTGCTGTGAATGTATTCCAATCTAATCTTAAAGGAATATTTATTGATGATTGTTCTCGATATCTGGCGTCGAGATTATTTGGAAAATTTAAGTTAAAGGGTAGTGGTGAAAATTGGCTTATTGATGGTGTTGATGGTAGTGATAATGTTTCTGGTAGTGATGAGGATGTTGTTGTATCCGTAGAAATATCTATGGGGTCATTGACTAAATTTGGTTCACCTTGTGTAAATGAATGTGTAGTCCAATATGGAAGTCGTGATGTTAGGTTTGGGGGGTTAAAAGGATTTTCTCGTGCTTGTTCAGATGTTGGTGTTGAACCTAAGTAGTCTGAGGGGAGACTTGAAGTGCTTCGTTGTGAAAAAAGTGTAGGAGTTTCTGGTGTGATACCAGTGGTGTTTTCTGGAGTGGTTTGTGATGGGGATTGAGGTATATCAAAATGAACTCGGGGAGTTTGAAAATTTCTGTTTCGTCGAGGATGTATAATTTGTCGATCTATTTCTGTTGTGTTTTGGTTTTGACTAAGGTTTCGTATTCTACTTAGTTCTTGTGGTAGTGTGGGGTAAAGATTATATGTTGGTTCACTTAGGGATGCTTGTCGTTGAACTGGTTCTAGTGGTTCAGATAAACGAGCGTGTCGTTCTTCAAAAGTGTATGGATTGTCTTGAAAAGAAATTCGTGTAGATGTTGGAGGATTTTGAGTAGTTGAAGGTGGTGTTTGGTTATCTTGGGATGATGTCGGTGAAGACTGATTCTGTGACTGTTGGGTAGCAATTTTTGATGGATTTTGAATTGTTACTTTAGTGGGAAGGTTTATGTTTATTATAATATTCTTCCAAAAAAAATAATTAAAAAAATTGTTGCTAGGGCAAATGTGATGATTGCTTTCTTTATACATTTACATATTGTCAAAATGAGGGATGATAGAAATGTTATGAAAATTACAAACAATAAAAAAATATCAGTTCTACTGAAAATTGTTCGTATCATTTAGACAAGTTGTTAAAATCGTACCTGTGGATATATTCAAGGGTTTTGGAAAGTTGGAGGAATAGTTCAATTATTGTGTAGAAAATTAAAAAAATGTTACAAAAAATTATTATGATTATTAGAAAAGATTCGATGATATCAAAAAGAAAGATTATAAAGACTTGAAGTATTGAAAAAAAATGTTTAAAATTGATAAATATTTGAGCGACTGTTTGAGAGAAAAGCATTTAAGAAATGATCTCTTTGTCGAATATTTTTTGCTGTTTGAGGCGATTTTCTAGTGTGGTCGAATTATTTATTAGTTTTTTGACAAGTGGGTTGAGTTTCGTAAAAAATTGTTGGGGGCAATTTTCATGGTGACTGGGAGGTCGTCTTTTTCTTTATTTTTGTTTGTCAAATGATCCGGGGTATGGTGAGATTTTTATACTTTAGGCTAATTAAAATCTTCATTTTGTGACTTTAGGCTAAGTTATCAAATTTGTTTTGGGGGTATTCGTGGTCTGAGTTGGGGAAATATTGTTGATCTTTGGGTTATTAGATAAGGGAGGGGTACGGTATTATGGTGATATTTATTTTAGCTGTCAAGTTGGAGTGGTTTGCTTATTTTTGACCTGGAGGTTGTAAAGTTATAGTTAGAGATGTGCCTGGAGTTCTAGATTATTCGTCTAATTGATCTTAGTTTGAGTTAGAGAAAGTGGCGGATTGGATGAATCCTATTGGTCTATTTTGAACTAGAATTATTGCGTACTTGTGAGCATGTTATTTTGAAAAATGGAAATGAAAAATGTTACGGAGGTTTCAAGATTGTGAAGTATAAAATTTTAAAATTACTTTTTAAATTCTACTTTCTTTAATATTTTAGATTGGGGGATGAACATTTTGTAGTTTTTACGTGGTTGATTTCGGAGTCTTGTTGTCTTTCTATGTTCTGATTTGTCTATTTCTTCTTGGGGTATTATTTGTTCTGTCATTTTTCTATTTTTTCTTTGTTTTGGAGATTCTTTATGGTTTTGTGTATTGTTTTTGGTAGCGATTGGTTTTGTGTTTTGATTTTCGGTGGGGTTATCATTTTGTTCTGTGTTTTTCAGATGTGGTTCGTTTTGAATAATTTTTAATCCTGTGAAAGAATATAATTGGGTTAATTCGCGGAGTGCGTATTCTTTTGGGTAATAAGGTAATAGGTTGTTTCGATGCTGAACGATTTCTTTTTTGTTTGAGTCGATAATTTTATATGTGACATCTGTGGGTTTTGCAATTATTTGATAGGGTCCTTTTCGGAGGGGTTGTAATTTTTTAGAAATTCCTTTTTGAGTATTAAAATTAGGTATTAAAACAAATGTTCCAATTTTTAAATCGGAAGCTGGTGTAAAACGTGAATTGATTTGTTCATTTATGTTTTGTCTTTGTAATAACTTTTTCGTTATTTTTTGGTAAATTTCATTGTGTTTCTTATCTCTATTTAAAATCCATTCGGTGTGTGTACCGGAGGCTAATTTAAGAATTTGTGGGTGATGAAAATGATCTTCATCGTGTGTATGTAAAGGTAGGTTATAACAAATTGAGTCTTTAGTTGGTTGACAATAACCTTGTGCGTTTTTATGGGAATTTGCTGTAAACATTATTGGTTTGCGTGGCTTTTGGTTGAAAACCATTTCATATGGTGACATTCCTAAAGTTGTCGTGATTTGTGAATTATATGCTAAGGGAAATAATTTTACATCTGCTGACCATTCGGTATATTTTGTATCATTTCCGTTGATGATACATCTAAGATATTCTTGTAGTGAACGGTTCATACCTTCGACTAAGCCGTTTGTCCAAGGTGCATGAGATGTACGTGGTTTGTGTTTAATGTTGTATAAATGACATAGTGTTATTATTTCATTATTTATGAATTCTGTACCGTTGTCTGTAACTAAAATTTCTGGTAGTCCGAATTTTGCTATCCAGTGTTCATAGAGTGTTGTGTAAGCGTAATAAGCGTTACAATGTGGTACTGGGTTAAGTGCTACATAATGTGTAAATGCGTCAACAATTACCATAATGTAGGAGTTTCCTTCTGATGAGGGTGAAATTGGGCCTTTAGTATCAAATGAGATACGGTGATTAAAGTACAGACTTTGTCCTTTAAAATCTTGTTTTTGTGCTATTTGTTTTTGATTTGGGTAAGGTTTATTCAGTTGACATACTATACAATCATTGCATAGTACTTTTATCCAAATCGGTGCATTTGGGAAGTAAAAATTTTGTATAAAATTTGAATATGTTTTTTCTGATCCAGAGTGTCCTTTAATGTTTTGTGTATGTGAAATATTAAAAGCTATAAGAATCATACTTATAGGGAGACAGGGAACTGTAGATTCATTAAGGTTGTACTCTAAAAGGTCTGTATTTTCGTTAATTGTTGTATTGTTAAACTTGCGAAAGTATCGGAGGAGTGTTTTGTTTCCTAGAATGGTTGAATCTGCTTTGATAGGTTTAGTTTTATATTTGTGCCATGATTTTAGTTGTCGAATTACTGGGTCAAGGTTTTGATATTGTTTCAGTGTTGAAATTGTAATTGTTTCTGTTGGGGGGAGAAAAATGTTTTCGATTTCTAATTTAGATAATGGTATTGTATCAAGTGGGTCGTGAAGGTCAAAAACTTGATTTATTGTGTATTTTGAATCATTTGTTTGTGGTCCTGATAAATTTATTTTATCAGTTAAATCTTCTTTTTCAATTAGTGGAAAATGGTCTTTTTTAGGTAGGTGTTGTTTTGTTCGTTTTTGTTGGGTGTTATTTTTTATCCATTGAGAATATGGAATTGGTTTAAAAGTTGATGTTCCAAGTAGGTCAACTTCATAATGATTATTTTGACAATCTAAATAAAGTGGGAAATGTTGTAAATTATTTATTTGTGATTGTTCAATATCAGTTTTTACTGCATATTTGCATTCTAATCGAGGTGATGTTTCGTTTTCTGCAAGGTAGAATTTTATATTTTTGGGTATTTCAACTGTTGTTTTTCGTGTAAGTAATTCAGGTGGTGTATTTCGACTTAAGGTGTCTGGTAATGCAAGATTTTTTCCTGCAGTCCAAACTATATGTAAGTTTGGAAATTTCATTAGAATTAGTTGAAATCTGTAAACTCGGTGGTTTGGGTTAGATTTCTGTGTAAAAAGAAAGATGATTGGTTTGTGGTCTGTGAACAAAACTGTGGGATGTTTTGATCCAAGTATCAGAAATTCATATTCTGTAAGTGTATATATTATGGCTGTACATTCTCTCATTAGAGTTGAGAGTCGTAGCTCTGCTTGAGTGAATAATCGAGAATTTGCTGATATGAGGTTCATTTTATTTGTACCATTATGTGATTGTAATAATGCTGCGCCGATGCCAAAGTTCGAAGCATCGCACATTGCATAAAATGGTTGATCAGGGTCTGGAATTGTGTTTGAAATTTGTTCAGTTAAAAGTTTCTTTATTTCTTCGAATCGTGTTTGATGTTCTGTATTCCATTCAAAGTTGTTTTGTTGTCTAAGGATGTTATAAAATGGTCGTAGGTATAATTGCATTTTATAAACATATTTACTTAAAAAGTTTAACATTCCAAGGAACTCTTGGATTTTCTTTTTATTTGTTGGTGGTTGAAGTTTTTGAATAGCGTCAATGCGTGATTTCAGTGGAGTGATTGTTTTTCTTTCTATATTATGTCCTAAGAATTTAACTCTAGTCAAAAAGAAGTGTGATTTATCGGGGGCGGCCTTCAGATTTTCGTTCTGAAGTATTTGGTGATATGTTTCTAAAACTTTGAACATTTCGTCTTTTGTTTGTGATTGCATAAAAACATCGTCTAAATAGGTGATTGCGTTTTTCTTGAGTATTAGTGGTCTAAAAATTTTGCTCATAAAGGCTGAAAATGCTGCTGGTCCTATGGATATTCCATAGAATAAGCGGTTGAATTCATATTGTTGGTTTCCGATAACAAATTGTGTTAAACGTCGTGATTGTTCATCTAGTGGCATTTGATTGTATGCACTATTCATGTCGGCGGTTGTGAAGTATTTGCCGTTTATTTTTGTTAAAATAACTTGTATTGGTTCAATGGGCCAATTACATTTTGATTCATCTATGAGTGAATTGAGGTATCTAGCATCGAGAACGATTTTTAACGATTCTCCTTTAGCTAGAATGATAACGGGGTTGATGAATGTGTTGCCTTTTGGTTGTTCTTCTTTATTAACCGGTGATATAATGTTGTATTGCTCTAAAATATCGAGTAATCTGTTTACTTTATCATGTAAGTGAATTGGTACTTTACTTGCTCTTTGTTTTTTGAAAACTGCGTCTGGTTTTAATGGGAGATGTAGTGATGAACTGATTTTGCCAACATCGAATTTTGATGTTGCATAGACTGATGAATATTGAATTAGCTGTTTGGCTAACTTTTCAAATTCGTCTTGTGTTATTTGTGAATGTTGGAAATTAAACATTGTTAAAAATTTCTGTTGGTCCTCTGTGTAGTTACTGATGTTGAATGTAGGTTTGAAATATGGAGTTTTTGTGAAATAATCCGTATTTCTGTTTTCGTTACTTATTATATTATTTATAGATAATTCTTCATTAAGAATTGTAGATTGGCAAATATCTAGTAATTGGAGTATATTATTTACGCGATAGGCTTTTTCGTGTATTGGTGATATTGTTGCGTTGGTTTCACAATATCCTAAAAGTCCTAATGGTAATGTTACTTGGTAAGGTGTGTTGTTATAGACATGTAAGGAGATGATATCTGAATTCGAATTTTTCAAATATTTTATTGAAGAGATTGTGATTTTGAAAAATTTATGAATCGGTTTGAATTCAAAATCTGACATATAAAATTTTTGTTTGTTTTGTGCTTTATCATATTGGTGAACTTGTTTGATTGAAAAATTATAGATGTTTCCTGATAGTGGTTTCAGGTGTTTTCTTTGTTGGTTAAATATCGGATAAAATTTTGAAAAGAATGGTGGTTGTTTATTCAATCTTTGAAAAAATGTTAAGGATGTTTCTTTTGTTTTTGTATATTTATCTTTGATTAATATTTTACTATTTAGTATGTTAATTGTTGGTATATACTTTGAAATAAATGGTATTCCAATGATATTATATTTAATATCGGTGATATGGAATATTTGTTTAAATGGTTTATTTAAAATTTTACTTTGTTCCATTGTTCTGGTAGGGAGGAGAAATAATTGGATTTTTCCGTAGTTTATCAATGTTGATCCTTGTGCTGTCGCTAGTTTGCTGGAGGTTTCAAGAGGTGTTAGCTTTGGGTGTAAGATTTTTATTTCATTCCATGTGGGAATGTTTATTATGTTTGATTCTGCTCCTGAATCAATTAAAAAATCTATTTCAAGGTCTGGTGGTTGAAATTCTTTATTTCTTGGGCTTTCTAAGAGAAATGGTATTGTCCAAATTTTTTCTTTGGGTTGTTCTTTTTGTATATTTTGATAAATGTGGTTTGTATTCAAGCATTTTGTTTTGGTATTTTTATTGGTTTGATTTGTAGTGTTTATCTCATTTGTTTCTTGCGTCGTTGGTGTGGAATTTATGGGTGTAGTGTAATGATTTTGAAGAATTTGTGATTGATTTTCATATATATGTGATGGAAAGGGTTGTTCATATATGACAGATTCATAGTCATTTTCGACTTTTATCATATTGATATCAAGAGTGTTTTCAGTATCACTTTCTGAATCTGATGATGTACAGTTTATTTGATTGAGTTGTAACGTATCAGTTACTGTGTCATCAATACCTGGAGGGTCTGATGTTGTTTCTGGGTTAGCTTGTACTTGATTGATTTGTCTTTGATGTTTAGGTGTACTGCTTCTGTGACGATTATTAGAGTTATTGTAGTGATTATTATTTCGGTGTGGTGATTGGGAATAATTTCGATAGCGATTATTATAACTTGGGTGTCGGTTTTGTGAATTATTTCGCGATCTGTTTTGGTAATTATTGTTTGGTCTGTTATAGTTCGATCTATTATATGAGTTATTTCTTGATCGATTATTCGGGTAATTCTGGTTTCGGTTGTTTGAATAACTTCTATTTCTATTATAGGAGTAGTTTCTATTCCTATTGTATGATGAATTTCGTGATTGGTTGTTTGGATAGTAGTTATTTCTTGATTGGGAATTAGATCTAGAAACAAATCGTTGTGTATTTGAATTTGATCTGGAGTAGTTATTTCTACTATTTGGTCTATTGTAGTGATTTTGTGATGGATTATACGTGTTTCTTCGTTCTGGTGATCTTCCTCTATAACTTGAGTTATATGGTGATTGATTTCTTGTATAATTTGTATTGTTCGGGAGTGGTTTTCCTGAACTGTTGTTGCTGTGAACTGTTTTGTTCGGTAGATTTTGATCTTTTTTCATGTATTGATAGAATGATTTATTTGGTTCTTTGTATTTTTGAGGTTTATTTTGACTATCTTGCTGTTTTTGTCTACATTCGGAAATACTATGTCCGTATCGGCGGCAATAATTACACCATTTTTTGAAAGATGGTTTGCCTTTAAAGTTCGGGTTCTTTTCGTAAATATTGAGTATTTCAGTGATTTTTTCAACGAGGTCTGTTTCTGATTCCTGTATATTATTAATATTAGTGGAAGTCGTTTCAATTTTGTTAACGTATTGTAATTTCAGATTCTCCGTTTCTTCTAGTTTCATCGTGATTTCTGCTTGTTCTAATTTGTCTACTAGTTTTCGAAAATCTAAATCGGGTTCTCGAATTGAAGAAGGATGGGATGCTCTCTTTTTTATTGCTATTTTCCTTAATTGTGGTGTTAAGGTCATCATTAAGATTTCTGTCATCTTAGTGTTTTTATAGTCATGTGTATTTAGTGAATATGCTTTTCGAACTAGTGTTTCGATTCTTACTGCTATTTGCTTGATGGTTTCGTTTGGTAATCTGCGAATTTCATTACATAAAACTCTTTGTTGTTGTTTGTTTCTTTCGGAGTCAAACATTTTTGAAAATTCTTGTGTAAATCTTTTCCAGTTTGATTTTATTTCTTGAGGTAGTACTGAAAACCATTTTTGGGCTGCGCCATCTAAGGTTGTTTGTATCAACGCTGTGCGTCGATGTATCCAGTTTTGATGTAGTGGCGTGTTAATTGGTTCAGGTCCAATATTTAAAATTAAATTTGCTGTTACTGCATTTAAGTAATCTTCTACAGAGTATTCAGGGTCTGTTCCTGTGAAAACCATTAAGGGTTTATTTGATGTTATTGATGATCCACCCATAAGGTATGGATTCATTGTCATTTGTAATGATTCAGCTGCATTTGGCATTTGAGAAAAATTTGAAAGTTGGTTTCTTGTTATTTCATGTTGTTGAAGATAATACGGGAGTGGTATTTCATTTTGCATTTGTGATGGTTGATACGAGTGTGTAGTCATTGGATTTTGTTGTTGAATTGGTTGAAAAGATTGTATATTAATTGGATTTGGTTGTTGAATTGGTTGTTGATATTGTGCATCTATTGATTGTGGAGAAAAATTTCTATGGTTTGTACGTGTTTTCTGTATTCCTTGTCTACGATATTCTTGAGTATTTGGTGCAAATATATCTGGTTGTAAGAAATCTTCATCTGAGGATAAATAATCCATTTGATAAGATGTTTGTTTTTTATTTTTATTTTGTTGAAAAAATGGGTAATTTTCACTGCGATCCTGTGGAGGATTTGGTTGAAAATTTGTGGAATTATATTGGGCCGTTGGGTTATCCCAGTTTCGAGGTTTTGTATATTGATTAAAATTTCTTTGTGGTTTATAATTTGTTTTTGATGGATGTGTATAATTATAATTATGGTCTGCAAAGTTGTTTCTAGTGAATGTTTTGCGTGTTTTTGATGGTATTGTCATGGGTTTGTATGTTTGGTAATCCATATGTGAATATTTAGGGGCAACCGAAGGTTTAACGGTTGATTGTAAGGTTACCTGTGTTTGTGAAGGATTTGTATTTCTTGGTGTTGTTAAATTTGGGCGTATTGGTGAAATACTTTGTTGTGTAGTTGTTGTGTGTACAATTTCTTCATTTATGAAGTGTGATGGTGTCTGGATATCTTGTTGAGTAAGATTCCTAGTTCCATTGAGGTTTTCGTTGTGTATGACTGTAGAGTTTAAACTATTATTTTGTGTATCGGGTAAAAATGTATTATAGTTTAATGGTGTTGCATCAATTGTTAATGGTATTACTCTTACGTAATCTCTTATGTAAGATATTGTACCTATTGCTTGACTTGAGATTGATTGTGGAAAGCTTATAAATGCGGGATGAGACCATTCGGGGTCCCAAACATAATCTGATTGTTCTGTGATAGCGGTATCATCGTTCGAATTTTGGGGTCTAAAATTTTTTCTTGCTTGTGCAATTAAATCAATATTGTGTGTAAAATAATCTATTATGAACCATGCTAAAATTTTTTGTAAATCGTGTTTGGTATGTTGTGAAACGTCGTCTTTCGTGAAATTTTCTTTAATGATGTTTAAATAACTAGAGAGTAGTGTGATTTCATGTCGTACTTTCAAATGTTTGGATGTTTCTGTCGGTGAGACATTTGTTAGTGGGAGTTCATTTTCTAATATCGAAATATAACTATATATTATTGCGAAAACTTCATTGGTGAATATGGAGTTTGCTCTTTGTGAGTTATGGTATTGGATGCTTTTTATATATTCTGAAAAAACTTTTGAAAATTCTAAATCAAGATCGTCTGTTTGAATAGTATATGTTCTATTATTATGGTTTGGGGAAGTGAATTCTATAGAGTAGATTCCATACTGCTGTGTTATGTTGCATATATCTTTTAGATAGTGATCTATGATTTGTCTTTTGATTTTTACATCGGGGAACTCTGTTTTACATGGACTGATTCCGGGTTCAAATAAATTTACGAGTAAATTTTGACAAAATATGTGTTGTCCTCTATCAGTATCTGCGTCTACTATAAAAGGAAAGATTTCATCATCATCTGGAGTTTCGTCACCTGGGGTGTGCGTTGAACTCATTTTTTCGTTCGATGACTGTTAATATGTAATTATTAATGTGTCGAATTGGTTGATTCCAATTGTATAAATGTACTGGTTTGTGTTTGTACTGTTTTTTTATTCTTCTTTTTCCTCTTTGTGATGAATTTGAAGTTGTTTCTGAGTCAGAAAAATATAATTGATCGTGAAGTGGGTAATTTTTATCTATTGATTCTTTTAGTTTGTAAAGTTCGTCTAAACTGTTGGTTTCTGATTCTGAAAATGCGTTTCGATTTTTTGAAAATCTTCTTCGTGTTATTTGTCTTTGTTTCGTTATTATTTTTCTTTTTAGTGTTTGTCGTTTTGTTCGAATGTATCCAACTGTTTGTGTATGAGGTGTGATTACAAGGTCGTATTTTTTGTTATCTATTTCACAATTGTGTAAAATGATTGTTTGTTTATTTCCTAGGTTTTTAAATGACATAAGGTTTAGGATGACGGATGCAAAAGGTTGTTAAATGATTTCTATTTTCCTAAACTGTTAGTTCTTACGATTTTTTGGTTAGCTTAACCTGGGTCTATTTGTTCAGGGTTGGAGAGAAAAGTATATCGATTCCGAAGAATGATTTTTACTTTCTCGTGACTAGTATAAGCTAAGGTGTTAACTTACTTAATCTTACTTAGGGGTAGTGATTGTGTTCAAGGGTTGGAGAATAGTAAATCGATCCACAAGGTTCAGGTATAATTAGAACGCGAGTAGTTCGTTAGATACTATTTTAAACTTACTAAGTCTAAGATTTATCCTGGGTCTGGTAAGAGGGGGGATCAAGTGAAGGATGAATAACCGAAGTTCTTCACTGTTTATCCTAATTTGAATGATTAGTTTTGTTTAAAAATTTCTATTAGTCTTGGGTCTTTAGAAAGGGTTGGGTAGTGAATCGACGTTTGAGGTCGTTAGACACTAATTAAGTGGGTGGGGGAGAACAAAGTTGTTCTGTTTGATCCAAGGATAAGCCTTGATGATCAAATTTAAAATGTAATGAAGTAGAAAATGATTTAAGATCCAAGGATAAGCCTTGATGATCTGGTTTTAAAATTAAGTGACTTTAAGTTTTAATGAGGTTTTAAATTTGTGTAAAGGAAAGATTTAGTATTTTATGATATTAGTGAGTTGATGATTGCTGTTATGTTTTAGGTGATGAAGCTGGAACAACAGGATGATTTATGATTACTAACCATTTATTGTCATGCTACTAATTTTTATTTTTATTTTCCAATAAATATTTTTCAAACATGTTTTGTATAATACTGCAGAATTTTAGGAAAACGATCTTAGATCTTTTTATCAATCGTTATTGTATAATATTAATTTTGTTTAGCGCCTGAAATGATTTTGAAGATTTACTTCAAGGTTTTATGTTTGCAAATGGAAATCTAAATTCATTGCAAGTAGTATTCGAAATATAAAAGTTTGTTCTGGCTTTTGCCGAACTATCATGTAACTATACGGCAAGTTTCTACTTTGTCGTATGTCGTCTTTGGTTCGATGTCTTCTTCCAATTCCGGGTAGTTCTATTATGGTTCGGAATATTGGCTCGGATCTATTGAGTCGGAGAGACATTTCAATTAAATTATTGTCGTATAACATTTTGTAAATGTTTTTGTCTAATTTCTAATCTAATTTTGGTTAATTCTAATCTAATAAGGTCTTGTTCGAGACTTATGGTCGCACCAGATGAGTTAGGACTGGTGTGTAACTCATAGAGTAATTTCGGATAGGGTACACCGTCTGCTCGTCACGCTATCTTATTTTCGGCCGGATAGATTCGTGCAACTTCTTAGTCTAATACCGATCCTAATCTTACTCTTATACTATCTAGTCTCAGGTTGTTTAACTAGTCTCTGCTAGGCTCAATAGATCTAGGGTATACTGGTTTATTGCGGCTGCTGAAGTGCTCGGGAGAGTCCAACTAATTTCTAAGTTAAATTCAAATCTCTCTGGTGCTGAAATTACAAGTAACTTCAGCACTTACAAATAAGTGGGTTGTTAGTTAGATGGATCATGATTGGTTAATATTAAATACTTTACATTGGTAAAACATTTAATTTATCCAATCATAAAATATAGTTTAGATCAGGTTCCAAAAGGTAGAACACCTTATGAGCATTGAAACTTACATTTTAATCGTAACTTACATGTTACTCACATCTTGTAACTTAATTTAACTTACATATTACAGTTTCATTGTCTTGACCTATAATATTGAAAAACAATCAATTATAATTGATTTGCAATGGTTTTCGATGCCTTAGTGAAAAAGAGCAATTTAATCCATTTTTCACTAATTTAATTGTTTAATTTTCATTTTATAGACACTGACAATGAAGTTCAGATTTGATCAATTTTTATCAAAAGGATTCGAGAGCAGGTCGAGAGGATTCTTAGAAAGATAAAGCAAAGATGCTTTTCGCTTCCAAATCTCCCATTGGCTACTAGGTCCATGTTGACTACATTGGCTACTTGTTGAAATTCTAATTTATCTCAATTTAGAAACTTCCAATACGAAAAAAAAAAACATATTAAGAAAAACAAGCAAATACAAAGAAAACAATCAAATACAGAAAAAAAAACTAGTTTGGTGTTTTCGACTAGATGTGTTGGAGCAAAAGCGGTTGGGGTGAGACGCCCAAATATTAACATAGGCTATAGAGTGTCCGGTCCTCACCCTTTGTAATAATATAGGGAGTAGATTTCCCATGAGTTAAGATTAGGGCTTCAGGGTTTTAGATGGTAAAGTGGTAAGTTTCGAGACAATTTTTGGCGCTCATTTTTGCCAATACAGCAATGATAAGAATCCAAACGGGAATGTTTAAAATCCTATGCATTCTGATGTGATAGTTTTCTTGATGGTTATCTTCAGATGTTAAGTTTCAGAAAAAATTCAATTTTTTTTGCAGTTAAAATTTAAAGTTTGATTAATAAAGCCAAGTATTGAACTTAAACAAAAAAATTCTCAGACAAATATGACAAATTTTTAACAACAAATGTTAGCCCCGTGGTCAGCGAGGACGCTAAAATACGTTTAAAATTTTTTTAATGTTTGTTTATTTAAGCGAGGTAGTGGACGTAAGCAAAAAATTAATCATACAAATAGGTCAATGGTGCAACAACATGTTACCCCCCGTGGTGAGTGAGAACGCTGAAGTAAGTATGCGAATTTCATGCTTGTTTAATTAAGCGAGATAGGGAACGTAAGCAAAAGTTTCTCGTACAATTCAGTCAAAATTGCAACTCCAGATGTTAAACCCCCACGGTGAGCAGTGACGCCGATTGCCGTAAACAAACTTTCTCGAAATATCACTTTCGTTTTCTTAAGCGTGAGAAACAATTAGTGTAACAGGTGGGCTAAATTTTGGCAACAACAGAAAAATATTGAAATTCCTTCGCTCAGTTGTAAAACTAGAAACTGGTTGCCAGTTGAATTTTTAATTTTTCATTTTCCACTTCTTACATCGCCATCTTTATTCACCGCAATATCGCATCTTTCTTTTTTTTCAATTATCAAATCACACCACAAATCTTTAGAAGTTAACTCTGACAAAATTAATAAAAAATATTTAATATGTGGATCTTGGATATTCATTGTGTATACATCTTTCCCTTTGAATAATTTTTTTTAGAAAAATTAATGTTGAAGCAAACAAGAATTATCTAGAAAAACTTCCTATTCAGACTTATTGTTATAATTAATCACATTCAGTTTACTTTTTTATATTGATTTAGTGCTCCTAGTTTAAAAAATTAAAAAGAAGAGATGCTGAATGCATTGCGTAAAAACAACACAAATTATTAGCTTTTTGAAGTTTTTGAAGACGTTTTTGCTTTATGAGGATAAAAGCCAATGGTTTTAAAAGCCATTATGTTGTTAAAATAAACTTCTCAATTGCAGTATGTAGCAGGTTGTGTATATAGGTTAATTGGGTTTCTGGTTCCTCATCTGATTCATACTCTAGTTTTGATTTATGTACAAATTTTTCTTTTTTAAAAGCTTCAAACAATCTTCCTTTGAATAATTGAAGCTTCAAACTGATGTGGGTATCATGCATATCCAAACAAAGGTTACGGTTCGTCTCAAATTCAAACTCAATACTGCTTTAATTTAGAGAACTACTGGGAAAAACGTCTTGTGGGTAAGATGACAAAAATGTGTCCTAGAATGGGAATTCATCAAAAATTTGTACACGCTCTGTTCGAAAAATGAATACTCAGTTTTTTTTTGTTAAAAACGTCTTTGCGAGAGCGACTGGTTTTCGATCTAATTTTTCGAGAAACGGTTCTTCTAGTTCTAGTCCTGGATTCATTTTTTCCAGCTCCCAACTGTTTTCAAACTGTTCTTGATCCAAACTATTTGCAAATACTTTGGGTTTTTTTTCGTCCACTAACGACTTCTCCAAACTCTGGTGCTGCAGTTTTAAATAAATCTGCTCCAAATTTTTTTGCAGCTGGGACTATGTATTTTTAATAATGGGTATTGCAATTCTCCCAAGTTTTTGTGCAAGAGCTCCAAAACTTCTTACACGCTATCTTGCATGTCTAGAAAAAACAGGAAAAAAATCCTAATTTTGATCAACATTTCGTTTGAAGTGTATTTCAAAGAACCACCAAAGAAGTAAAATTTTGTCCAATCGAGCAATCTTGATCCAATGTGCTCCTCTATCATTGCTTGGATCTGAAACGCTTTTTGCAAAAGAGTAGTTTGTTCGTTGACGAACTTTATCAGAGGTATTAGATCCAATATACCTAAATCTGAGCTCAGGAACTTTTTCAATATCTTGCAAAATTGAAAAAATATCCATATTTCCAATTGTTTGTTGATTTACATCTAAAAATAAAGAAATTGATAGTTTGATAGTGCAATTTAGGATGAAAAACTAGGATTGATGACTTACACAAATTTTTGCGCTGAATCAACAAAGTCCCATACACAAGTCTTATGTACTGGACGACGCTTATTGAACACTGTTTTACATCTTGGTTGTAAAAATATCTCGGTTTTTCAATTTGGCAACATTCATTGCCGAGTTTTTCTGAAGATTTAAGTCTGAAGAAAAACAAAATAGATAGAAAAGAGACAAAGATAATAGAAAGTACCAAAAAACTACAAATTTTTAAAGGAACTGAAAAATCAAAAAAAAATTGCGACTGTTCCGATTTTGTCAATTTGAACAATCGATAGTCTTTCTCCCAATTTCCGTTACTTAGTCCAAGGGAATGTGGTAATTCTTTTCTAATCTCAAGTTTTCTCCACTGAAGTCTGGATAATAAAGCTGTTCAGCTGCATCCTGTAGTGAAGTCAAGTCAAAAACAAGAGTATAGTGATTTGAAAAAATTCCAAACGAAGAGCTGGAAAATCATCGTCAAACTGAATTGTTTTTCTTGTTGTAACAAAAAGGCGTAAAGGAGAACTGGTGTCTACTGAAACAATTGCTCTTCCACCCTGAAAAATTCTCAGCTCTCTCAAATTAAAATGTTGATAGTTGAAGGACTTTTATGAACAGATCCCGCAACAGCTGAGTTGGCATTCACTGCAACAGCTCTTATTCTTATTGGAGAATTTTTGAAAAACTTTTCCGAATATACTGGTTTTGACGAGATGGAACGACAAAATGCTTGCTATAGTTTTCATGTAAATGTAATGAGCAGGCTCCCTTTCCAGATTCCATTGCAAGTATTGATGATTAGGTTCAGCTAATAAAATTCTTCTAGTTTACAGTGAGCAATCAACAGTTCTCAGACTAATATTTGGATTATCTAGCATCATGTAAAAATAGAACTAGCTCAAATTATTTTAATTCGAACTTTAATTTTTGGTAGTAATAGTTTTTCACAACTGAACAAATCAATAACAAGCCTCCCTTAGAGTGATTAAGTTATCCCTGTTCCAAAATAATTTGCTCTATTAATGAACGGATACATATCAACAACAAGCAAGTAATCCTTTATTCTTCTTTGAAAACGTGTTGAATTTGCTCAATATTTGTGCATTTTGAGGATTTATTCCATTGGCGTTGTAAGACTATGTTTTGTTAAAATAAACTTCAAAATTGTAAAATAGAGAATGTAGTAGATTGTTTACATAGGTTAAGTAAGATTTTGATTCCTCACCTGAATCATTCCCTGATTTTGCTTTATGTTCCGGTTTTTTTTGAAAGCGTCAAACAACCTTCCTTCGAATAAGTGAAGCTTTAAGCAGAGGTGGTTATGACGCATATCCAAATAAAGGTTACGGTGCGTCTCAATTTCAAACTCAATACTGCTTTCATCTAGAGAAATACTGGGAAATACTTTTTGTGTGTAGAATGACATAATTGTTTCCAAAACCGGGATTTCATAAAAAAAAAATTGTACACGCTTTGTACCGAAACTGGCTATTTTTATTCATACTCAGTTTATCTCGTAAAAATCGTCTTTGTGAGAGCAACTGGTTTTCGATTTAAATTTTCGAGAAACGGTTCCACTAGTTCTATGTTTGGATTTGTTTTTTCCAGCTCCATACAGCTTTCGAAATGTTCTTGTTCTAAAATTTTTGCAAATGTCTTAGGATTTTTGCAGCTGGGACTATATTTTGTTTCATATAGGATCGAATCCAAGGTTTCAAGCATCGTGAATAATACGACTTTATTTGCCGAGTTTGCCTCTCCTTCTTTTTCACTAAGATAGACTTGCTGTCTTTTTTCGATTTGCCCCAACTTTCTTCAATATCTGGAAGCACAATTCAAATCAATTTTCCCCTTGTAGGATTTTTGCAACACAAAAAATTTACCAATTCTTCTTTGATTTTTTGAAAATTCAAATAATTGGAACTGGTGTCTTTTGTTGATTACATTTTGAGTAGAAGAAAAAACTGATCAGAAGAAATGAGAGAAAAGATTTGGAGATTAAAAGAAAAAAAGGACTAAATAGTATGAGTCATCATGATTTCCATATATGAATCTAGTACCAAATATAGAATTTTTGTATACGTTTTCTGAAAATGGGAATTGTGTACGCGGGAGTGCTCCTGTTTAAAACCAGAACTCTGAACAAAAAACTGCTTTTCCAGATTGTCCAAAAACCATTCTTCCAAAGACTATTCTAACCAAAACCATTCTTCCAAACCGCTCTTCCCAGTTCTCATTCAGATTACTGTAAAAAATTGTTTTTTTTTCGTTTCCAATGAATTTTTCAAAAAATAGAATATAACCCAATATTTTTGTGTGTCTACCCATAGTTCCTATTGTTCTCTTGAAAAATGTTAATTCCAGATACTTCTGTTTGGTTTATCTTTCGATCAAATTTTTTTCACTTTTTTCAACAAAATGCGAAAACTGATTCATTTTTTTATGCTACATGTGTTTCACTTGTTTCTAGAAAATGCTAAAAATGTTTCAATTTGTTTGTTAAGATGCGGAAAGTGTTTCAGTTTCTTTGACAAAACGCAAAAAAAATGATGAAGTATTTGTATTTTTGTGAAAATTTTTGTTGTTTTCTCGAACAGGTGTTCAAAAGTTTCTTGATACGTGGTTAAACGTTGTATCGCTTTTTCATATTGTGTTCTAATTGATTCGAATGTTTTGGTGTGCTTTACACTGAATTACTCATCGATTTTCAAAGGTGAAAAGAATTTGATAAGAGATAATAAGTACAAAAAAATGAAATAAATAACAAGCAACAACTATTTACAAAAAATGGTTATTCGAAGAGCTGTTGAGATTTCTAAAGGTTCTCTATAGAACGCAGAGCTGGTCAAGGTTTCATCGCTGATGGTTGTTGCGGTGGGGTATTTTGAGGCACTGTTTCAGAGAACCCGTCATGTTCGTCTATTGCGATGGGGTTTTCGGCTGATCCCGTCTCCTGCATCCAAGGAAAGGAGAAGTCGCTGAATGGTTGAGCCACATATCTAATATCAGGAACTTCGGGGTAGTTCATTCCCACGTAGCTCAGACACTTCTTCCATCATTGCATTGTTCCAATTTGGTTCTCTGTGATAGGGAACTTGCGATATATGATGTTCGTTGAAATCCCTTCGCATCGCCTCCACCATGTGCCAGACTTGGATTGGGAAGTCTATTTGCGCCAAAACACTCCAGATACTGTTTCTCGCACTTGAATTGTACTCGATCAGGCGAAAAATATACCGAGTACGAAAGGTGCTGTTTTGAACTGGGAAGATCCTTTTGAGCAATAACTTGAGCGAAAGATACATAGTAAAAAGAAGAATAAGTACTGATTTATAGCTGAGAGGAGGCAGTTGACATTAACTAGGTTAAAAATGAAATGTTTAGAGCTGAGAGAGGAGGTAGTTGACGGTTGTAAGGATGAAAATGTAATGATTTTAAGTTAGGAGTGAGGAATACATTCAAATCAAATGTGTGGGTTTAACCAGTCAGAACTGATTTTGACTGTTTGGTCTGTAATCGTTTCGACTCAGATTTTATCTCCTTTTCAAGGAAAAAATATGATAGTCTCCAATCAAAAAATTTTGTTCAATTTTAGGATCTTTTGAGACCTTGTAGTTTCGAATCACAAAAATTGTTCAATTTTGTTCTGGTGATCGTATACAATTAGAGAAAGATACTTAGTAAAATTGAGAGATACTAAACTACAGGAACACAAAAAAATGATTGCTTCACTGCTGATGGTGATTGCAACCATTGTAAGTTTATTTTTGAAGCGATGGAATGTAATTTTCAATTTTGTCTTTGTCAAGAAGCTAGACCTAGCTTCACTGATGATGATATCAAACGAGGAACTAAAAAAAAGAATTGGATGAGGTTCGAGATAAAAGTTACTCCATAGAAGAAATATGGGAGTTGGGATCAAATTAAAATTAACTTAGCCGTAGAAAATTAGGTCAGTACTCTTTTTTATTTTATCCTTCAAAAAAACCTCTTTCCTCCAAACCAAATCACTGCAAAACACTCGAGATGAAACAATTTTCAGCTACGCGCAAAATGATTTGAGTGTTCCATATGAAATTAAAGCACGTTTTTCTAAATTCCCGCCTATTTTCAAAAAATTGATATTACCAGAAACAATATCGGGGAATATTTGAATATGTAAACAGAAGGAAAAATATTTTTGAAACAACCACAGCGAATGTTGATATCGAGCTTTAATTTAACAAGCAGAACACTTATAGCAACGCTTCTTAACTTTTAATTGGATCATGGACTACAGTGTACAAAAATTTATCGATTTGTACAATACACACCACGTAAAGTGTTCAACAAATTCGTTCAGTCTTTTGCTGATTCTAGGCAAGCCGGTGATGGATAGGCCGATGTCGATGAATTTTTCAAAGCAATTCTCTGGAAATCTTTCACAAAATCTGATCATGCAGATTTTTGAGATTTGAAAATCTTTTGAAAAAATGGAGGAATAAAGAAATTCGCTGGAGAGTTTGGACAAATTTGGAAATTGAGTATGGGATAAAAACAGTCTTTGATATAATATCGTACGACTTTTTAATCAATTTCAAAAGCTCGAAAAACAGCAAAATATCTTACCATGGCAGGTGTAATTCAGCGGTAATTTTGAAGCTTTGATACTCAATATTTGGTTCAAAATTAAACTCTTTGATTGAGTAGTTTTCTCAGAAAAGACCTTTACTTAGTCGGATAAATCAATTTTTCTCATTGAAAACTTCGAGAAAAATATGAAAAAGTAACACTGCACATCTATTTCATCAAAAAGAAAATCCATTAGATTTTTTTCTTTCTTCCTGTAAAATAACTCGCGAAATTGAAATGATTTTTGAAAGAAAAATTCGAAATGATGACTTTTTTTATAAAAAAATACAAACAATTTAGTTTTATAAACTGCTGGACTCTTTTTGAAAATAGTGTTACAAAAACAATACTCAATTCTGATTGATTGGTTTTCCCTAAGCAACAGCAATTAAAACATTTTTCTTTCTGACTTTCTTTTACCTTAAAAGCAATTGCTCTATACTTTGTATAACAACATGAAAAAATTTTCAATTTTTTTCAACAATTAAGTAAGTTAATCTATTATCTTTTTTGAGACATTTCAAATATCTCAATTTCGAATAATTTTTTTTATTTTGGTACATGCTAAGTCTCCCACTTTCAGATGCCAGCACTCAACAGGAATGAGAAAATGAAATGTGAGGACTGTGGTAAAGAGTACAGGAGAGCCAATGCGGCTCAACATTGCAAGAGTTGCGTGCGATGAGTCATTTTTTGTCCGGAGTGTAATTTTTTACTTACAACCAGTAAGAAAGAGTTTACATACGAACCAAAAGCACTTAAAGTCAACCCCAAAATCAAAAAAGTGTATATTGTGTGAGAAAGAATTTCCGAGCTATTATTCACTTCATTAACATTGTAGAAAAGATCACGGGTTAAAAGAGAGGAAAATGAGTGATTCTGTTGCTGATTTGAATGAAATCTTTACAAACAAAAATTTCACGAGAAGAAGCTACAAGATGAGTTGAATGACTGCCAACACTTCTTAACGGATACTGAGATGGAAAATGGACGTCAGAAGATGTTCAGTTTTCAAATTTGATCCCGATCTAGTTCATCAGAAACTGGATCAGGTCTTTCAAAATCATGATTGCGCAGCAAAAATTTACATTGCCTTGGGACTTGTGTTATGTAATATAAAAATAGGTGAAAATCGTTACTTTTGCGCTCATGAAAATAACAAACACTTTGATAAACCTATGCTGCTTTGTACTCAAGCAGACTTGACGACTATACAGAACAAGGTCAATAAACAAAATATCCTTGAATTCTGTACACAAGATAGACAAAATACAAAATGGCGATTCAAGCTGATCACTAATTAAAAATCTTGGCTCCCTACTTAAAAAGATAACCATGGAGTGTCCAGATTCAGTGATTCTCCAACCGCTTCTGAGTAATCATCAAAAAAAATGTTTGATTTCAGATCCGAGAAAACAACCCTACAATGACGGTTTGTGTTTGTTTCGAGAACTTGCAATTCGTTAGCATGGAACAACTATTCTTGGATTATCCACCTCCAAGATCTTTACTGTTTTTCTTGAAAAATCAGTATGTTATCAGAAACACTTTCTTGGAGTTTTAATGGATAATCTGGATATATAGTTGAAGTTGTAATAGAGAAAAAGATCTTTATCTACAATATCGACATTGAAGAGAGAGATTTTGTAAGGGAATTAACTCGGAGAACTATCGTAATTACTTGAATGTTTTTAAGCTTCTACGGTACAACAATCACATTATTTACTTCAATAATTTTGACATCTTCATCAAATAATTACGCAAGATCCACAATCCGTTTTTTGAACTAGTGGCAAATTTGGGATTGTTGGCGGAAAAAAATAAAGCGGAGAATTAATAAAAATTCTGGAAAAGGAAATTAACTTCAAAAAGCGGCTTCACATAAAATTCAGCATTCTTAATGAACGATGGAATTTCGAAAAAGTGAAGCAAGAGAGTACGAAGACGCATAAAACGAGTATGAGGAAGAAGAAACAGACGCATCCACCCACTTTCTCAGGACACAGAAAAATCAATTGATTGAATTTATGCAACATCCAGAGAGATACACCAATACTCTACCAGTATTTGAATTCAACAGTGGCCGGTATGAATGATATACTTTAATCATACATCATCCTCTACCTTATCAACGTATAGGAAATTGAACCTTCAGTCGTCAAGAAAACGAACAAATTGTTTTGTTCAAATTTGTAGACATTTAACTACTGGACATTTGAAAATTTTTGGGTGGAACTACTATTTTACGGGACCACGGGACTGGAGAACTACAACTACCTAAAATCCATCTGGAAACAGGAGTAAATGTCAACAAATTGCGATTTTCAACAGAGGTATAATAACAAAGATAGCGTTCCCACCCTTGAAACTTTGCACAAAATGATTGTTTTTCCTGATGGCAAAGGCATAGACATGTTGAAGCTCGACAGCACACTACCGAATCTACCGAATACCTGTCTTTACAAATCAACAGATTTAAAGTCTTACCCATTCTCCTCGAGTGATAGTGATTTGCTTGAAAAATATACGGGAAGATATGACCGGTGGTCCCTCAACTATTTTCACCAGGAAAGCAGTAGCAAACAAGACATTTGTTCGAAAATCAAACAACTTTTTTGAAATCAATCGTTGAGATCGATGCCAGTAACCACTAACCTCATTCCATTGTCAGGGTATGCCCAACGGCTTGTATACGAGATGGAACTTCAATGAAGAAACAGAAAAACTCTAGGCAAGGCAAAATCCAGTTCGTACGTTTGAATGTATGGCCATGTCATATTTTCAAGCAAACCTGAATGTAAAATTGAGAGATACTATACTACAGGAACACAGAAAAAAATTGTTGCTTCACTGCTGATGGTGATTGCAACCATTGTAAGACTATTTTTGAAGCAATGGATTGTTATTTTCAGTTTTGTCTTTGTCAAGAAGCTAGACCTAGCTTCACTGATGATAATATCAAACGAGAAACTAAAAAAAAAGAGAAATGGATGAGGTTCGAGAAAAAGGTTACTCAATGGGATCAAATTAAAATTAACGTAGCCGTAAAAATTTATGTAGCCGTAAAAACTCATTTTTCTTTTTCCCGTCAAAAAACCACGTTCCTCCAAATCAAATCACTACTGCAAAACATTCGAGATGAAACAATTTTCAGCTACGTGCAAAATGATTTGAGTGTTCCAGATAAACAAAAACCATGTTTTTCTAATTTCCCGCCTATTTTCAAAAATATTGAGAATTGGATGAGGTTCGAGAAAAAGGTTACTCCATAGAAGAAATATGGGAGTTGGGATCAAATTAAAATTAACGTAGCCGTAAAAAATTAGGTTCGAACTCTTTTTTAATTTTCCCTTCAAAAAACCTCTTTCCTCCAAACCAAATCACTGCAAAACACTCGAGATGAAACATTTTTCAGCTACGCGCAAAATGATTTGAGTGTTCCATATGAAATTAAAGCACGTTTTTCTAATTTCCCGCCTATTTTCAAAAAATTGATATTACCAGAAACAATATCGGGGAATAGGGAATATTTGAATATGTAAGCAGAAGGAAAAAGTTTTTTGAAACAACCACAGCGAATGTTGATATCGATTAATTTAACAAGCAGAACACTTATAGCAACACTTCTCATCTTTTAATTAGATCTTGGACTACAAAAATTGATCGACTTGTACAATACACACCGCGTAAAGTGTTAAACAAATTCGTTCAGTCTGTTGTTGATTCTAGGCGAGACGGTGATGGAAATCCATTATCTGGTGTGGTAAAAGATTGAAATTGCTAGTAGAGAGTTCCTATGGCTATCAAATGATGGAAAGATCAAAACATACAATGACAAAAATCTTGGAGACGAAAAAACACAAAAGCAATTAATACCCAGTTAAGACTTGAATGAAATGGAGCATGTTAAATCTACTATAGAACATCTTGACCCAATTATAGTAGGATTCTTTATACTAAAGTATGCCAAGTTGAGAATGTTGGAGCCGTATAAAAACTTTTTTGTCAAACTTTGCGCCGACAACAAATTTGAAGAACTCGAGTGGATACAGATTTTTTCTTTTTGGCGTTGGCAGAAGAAGATTGAGATGAATGTATCCTTCCCAGCCAGCGATCAGAATGGACTGAAAAGCAAAGCGAGGATTGTCGAGACAACTTCAACGCAGATGAGAAAAACAACTTTTCTCCCCGTACTTGCTGCTCTAAACATAAGAAACATGACAAGAGAGAACCAGGTTCAAGGAGGAGTTCAGATGTACCGAAATGCTGTGTATCTGTAGTAAACCTTACTGCTCTTATGATGGTAAAAGTCAAAAGTATAAGTTTATTAGTAAAGGATTGAACAAACGCGCATTAGAAGACTCTGGAGATGGTTCGGTGGCAAAGTATCGACAAGTAAGAGACGAAGCAGAGAACCTAAAGTCAACTAAAAGAGGATTTAAAACGATTAACCAAGTAGTGTCAACTTATGAACAAACTAAAATAGGTTGAGCGACTTTTACCCTGAACGGTAAGTTGAATGTGATATAATGAATACATACTGAACCTATAAGTTTTTAAGAGTTTATGTAGTAAAATTATCTATGATGCTATAAGTTTAAACATCTTTTGTAACTAACCTTTTAAAAACTTTTTATCACTTTTTTTTAGAATCTGAAACATTGGCAAAATCGGACGCCAAAAATTTTTTCTCGAAACTTACCATCTTACCATCTTACCTATGACCTTAATACATGGAAAATCTCTTGCTTATGTTAATACATAGGGCGAGGACCGGACACTTTATAGCCTATGTTAATACAAAAGAGTTCTCACCAACCCCAACACCCGATTTGGCTCCAACATATACTACTTTAGCTTCATGTAGATAAACATGCAACGCTTGAAATTTTGTTGATTGATCATAAACTCATTAAACTCATTATCAGAAATGAGTTTGAAAAATTAACAGTTCAAGCAAGTTCGTCCAATTTTAGTTATAAGCTAACCATTTACAAATCTACTTACGCTCAAAGTACTCCATTTCTGTTGGTTGCAGAAAATCAGACACCAAAATGTTTTCCCCCAAGTTTCCGATAATATCGTGCGGGTCAATTGCTTTCTTAAATATTTGCAGTTCACTCCCATTTGATACAAACTGATATTGGGCAAGGCAGAGTTCGCCCGAAGATTCCATCACGACTTTGCTAGGATATATTGAAAGTTCTGATCCATTTGCATTTTCGATCCACAACTTGAAAAAAGGTAACCAAAAATAACTATGACATTTATCTTTGGAAGTATGAAAGAAAAAGTTTCAGAAAGTGATTGGAACTGAGCCTTGGCAAACCCAGGATATCTAATGTGTTTTGAGAGTTTTTCAGCTCTTTTTGGTTCTCCCCCCTCGTGCAAAACTTGCTCAAGTTGTCCGAAAGCAAAAAAAAAACTCTTTTGAAAAGTTTGGCAATTTCAAACGCTTTAAGTCCAACGTAAATTGAATCAGACCAAATGCGGGGGGAAATAGCTGTTTCCCTGGACTTGCTCAATTGTCAGACCCATAAGAGGCTATCAAGAAGCTCTATGTCTCTTCATTGTCATATTTACGATTGTCTTGAAACTAAAAGTTTTATACAGCCCTTTTTTGAAATAAATAATTTTGTAATTGGAGTCTAAAACTTAAAAACTAAAAGACCGGAAGTTCTGTAATTTACTTGATGAAACTTGGATCAAAAGAATTTGAAAATGCAATACCGAAACTTCACTTGCCAGGTAGATTTTATTGAGGGTCAATCTACAAATTTCATTGAGGTCGTTCTGCCAGACGTCGTGTATTTTGCTTTCATTAAAAAACACGAATGCCAGTATCAATGGTATGTTGATCTTCACTAATCCCGAGTAGAGCACCTCGTATGAAGTTTGTTTGAGATATACCGGATTGATTCGGACGGCACAATCTTTTTCATAATCAGCTATATTTGATACGGATAAATAAGGCTCATTGTAAAAGTTGTATGACTCCTCTGAACAGTCAACTGAAATAAAAAAATTGACCAGCAATTGAAATATATAAGAAAATCTTAAAAAAAAAAACACTGACAAATGCCGCACCGACAAAATGCCGGAGAGTTATACTGGAAATTTTCGTGATTTTTGATAATTTTTTCATCTTTCGTTTATGCATTTCCAAAAAATTGAAATGAGTGGAATTCAGTTGTCCATTGCTGTGCCTAAAAAGTGGTTTATATCAATGCTTATGAAAAAGTTGAGATTAGCACAAAAATTAAGGAAAGTGTTGCTTTTTGAGCTCAAAGTTTTCTAGTTAAACCATACAAAAAGTAATTGCGACATTCTTCAGAGAAAAATCAACAACCCAAGTACATCGACCTTTGATATCTTATAAGTCTATCAATCTTTGATATGGAAGAAAATCTTGGCTGTCTTGGCAAATTATTGCATAAAAATCTTGCTAAATATCAAAAACTCTTCAAGAAAACTGAAAGAATCTTGAAGAAAAAGCGAAGATAGCAAATGGTTAATTAAAAGGTTTTTGACGAACTGCAAAGAAGATGGAGGATTTTACTTTCAAAATTTTCCAAGATGTCAAAAAATTTCCAGCCTTCTTATTGAAAGTTAATCTAAGATATTCTGAAAAAAATCTCCCGAACTCTCAGTTTTAAAACTCAATTGCTTCAAGAAAACGATGCTTCAATAATGCTTTTTTAACAAACTGATCATCTTTAGTGAACATTTAGCAACATCTCCAATGATTAAAACTATATTTTTCAAAAATGTTCAGTCGAGTCTGGCAGGTAGCTTGGCGCTATCTATTCTCCAGTCAAAAGTCACAGAAGATATATTGAAATCAATCATAATATATGATATGCAGAAGACACCCGTACTGGATTTTCATGAATAATGGTCAATTTTATTAGATATTCATTGGCGCAGTCTCAATAAAAATAAAAAAAAGCTTAATTTTAAATAAAAATTGATAACAAATCTTAACTTTTGTCAAATGAAAAAATATATTTAATGATTATAGTCAACTATAATAATTTTATTTGGTGAGCTGTTACGAAATATTCAAACCAAGTGCTTATAATGAAAATTTTCAAAACTTAATCGATGCTTTTTTTCTGAATACACGTTATCAGGTAATTAGAGTTCTTATAGTTTTTTTAGTTTCTCAGTTTTTCAATGATCATTATTTACTGTCCCTAATTTTCACACCTCCTCGATTATATTACCACTATGTTGACATCAACCACTAATTATACCACCCCCCTTTCCCCTTTTACATCTCCGCCCCCGTTTAAACCCCATACACCACAATTATCCCCTCTCCTCGTTAGCACCACCAGATCCCTTTCTCCGCCACGTTCCACGTTTGTAGTCAAACCACCACTTGAACACCCTCGTTTGAATCGCCCGTTTTGCCCCTCCGTCCCTCACGTTTACAACACCCCCCCCCCCCTCACCCGCCGAAAGTACATCCTCATTTACATCCCCGTTTACCGAACATTTCAACATTTAAGAGAAGGCGCGGTTTTGGGGTCCTGTGGGGGTGTTAACTCGGGGGAGGGGATTGAAGTGGGGTGGGGGACCGAACACATGAACAAAAAAGGGAGGGGGAAGGGATTAGCGCTTTTCGAGTAAGCCAAGGGTATAGCAGAAGTTGTTGGACGTTTTGCGAAAACATTTTCAAACAATGTAGATTATAATCCATTACAATCAGTTACAATGGATTTCAAACGGATTCTAATTTATTATAATGGATTATAACAGATTGTGTTTTTACGGAATTTATTGGCCATAATAAGAATATAATTGATTTCATGGTCTAAACTTGCAACAATAACGGATTGTAAATTTCCGTTATAATAGTTTTTTGTCCAAAAAACTGCGGTGCGGGCATTACTCACAAAAACTGGCACTCTCTTTGTATTTGGAACGGTGAATAATAGCTCGTGTTTCTTTGACATCCGACGTTGTCATCTTTACCAAACTCAGCACTGATAAAAACAGGCTCCACTTCATCTAAAACAAATAAGTTTCCTTTTTTCTCGCTTTTAGATTTTAAAATGTTGAAACTGAAAAAAAAAGGTACTATAAAATTAGGAAAATTCAGAATTCTAGTGTAAACATTTCATTGAGAAGAAATGATTTGAATGATTGTATATATTCTACAACAACAGCGATATAGTTGGTGTACAAATAGTAGAGCCAAACATTTTTTACCATACTATTCAATTGTCAGAAAAACAAAAACAGTAATGCACTTATTAAAATTTTTCGCGAATTCAACACAATTGATATATATTTGGCCCGTCATATTGCAAATTATGTAACTTTAAAAAATTCTAAATTAACGCTTTGATATGAAAAGATGGCACTGTATTAAGTTATTAAAATCAAACTAGTTTAGCAGCTGGTAATCACACAAACTGGTAACTCTATGTTTTCAGTTTTTTTGTCATCTCAAAACTTGTGCTGTAAGCTTATGGGGTATGGCCCTGATTTCAATATGTTTTCTGGTATAGCTTTTCCTGCATATATTTTATAGCATGGTGTCCGTGACCCTCTTAAACTAATGTGTGTTTCACCACGTTTCATTTTCTATCCTCTAAGTCGAAGATGTATTAAGCTTTGTAAGGCGACAGCTGGTCGAAAGCGACTGTTAGCACGAACATTTTCTGAGAATCGGTGATGCTGAGTCGTGTTGCGTACTTACTAGAATCAAGATACGAACAGTTTACGAAAGCGCCTACCGGTTATAGGCGCGAACTGTACGAAAGCGACTACCGTAGCGCATCCACCGCCAGTCGACTGGCACAAACGTTTAGACACTACTTGTCGCTTGGTTCAGAGCGTCGCCTTTCTACTTGCCACCAGTTGTCACTTTCAACGAGATTTTGGTTCGCCGTTAATCAGGTTCATGTTTCTTTTGTTTGCTCTGTGTTTTTTTTGTTACTGTGGTTTTTAATTCATCCGGGCGCAGGCACAAAACTTGAAACGTACAATTCGTTTTAAAAACTTGGGTTGCTTTTAGATGGAAAAACTTGAGAACCCAAAACTTCGCAAAACTTTAGCAGAAATAATATGATGCAAATTGTTTTGCAAAATTCTGGAACACAAGTTTACTCCAGCAACGGATCTTTCAATCAAAAATTCAATCAAAAATTACGGCAAAACTCTTGGACTAAATAAGAGGCGAACCTTGGCATCATTTTAGAAGTAATTGACTCAGTAATTATGGTCTATTTTTTGGCTGAGCAAAAAAGCAAAGCGATCTGTTTTGGGGTAACATTTTGGACTGGGAGTTTCGCATAACAATTTGGAAATATATTGATTCTGGGAAAAACTCCTTGCATGCCTTTTCTTCATCAATTTTCACGTAATATCAAGAAAGTATGAAGAAATTGAGTTTCAACTTTCAAGTTTTAAGTTCCAGAAAAATTAGTAAGAAACAATATGCTGAAAACTATTTAAACAAATTGTGATTTCTATAGTCAAATTTTGTCGAATTGATAGTAGCAAAATGTAATGTAATTTTGTTTCTAGAGCCCAAGAATTTTTTTTTCACAAAAATGGAATCAAAACAATTTAAAACCGAAGTCGAATCGGCACAAGTTTTGAATCACTTTTGATTGGATTCTTATTGATTAACAGGGTTGACAAAAGGAATGGGTTTATTATCGATTTAATTGGACTAAATTGAGTTATTTTATAAAGTTTGGTCTAAATAATTCATCCTCATTGAGAGTCAAACAAATCAAGAAAACTTGTAAAAAAACCCATATAAAAACTTAAAAAACCTAAAAAAGATAAAAATTTTTTCAAATCAACTTCAGTTGATTAAAAAAATTCTCAAAAAAAAACTTGAAGGCAAAACCTGGGTCTTATATGTTATTAAATCAATTTTATTTGGTTTCGCTTAGTATGAACTACAAAAACCAATATTTTCAAAGGTTTTGCCAGCTATTGTTTTTGCCAACTGCTTTGCTAACTGCCGGTTTTGTGCTAACTGTGTCCGGGACAAGTGGCTTCTTTCCCATTGTGGAAAAAATGGGCTAAATTTTCGAAGGAAACTAAAATGATCTAGAGCTACTGATTTTTCTGTAATCGTTGGAACCTGTAAAATACATAAATATAGTAGTAAAAAAAGTAGAGATGAAATATGACTGATTAAATAGTTTTTGAATTTTTTGAAGAGTTTGAACTACTAAATCCACAATCGTTACGAGGCCAAGTTGTGTATTTTGTGAATTTTAAGCGGATTCCGCAACAATAACGCTCCTTTTGTTCTTCTTTTAACCTTTCATTCTTTTTTATCTTTTCGGCAAAAGGTTAACCTGTTTAATTACTTGTTTCTAGATTCCAGAAACGTACAGACAGTGAGTTGTGCGCCTATCCAAACCAGTTTGGGCTTGTCATGATCAAAAACGAATATAACCGAATCAAGTGTCGTATGATCAAACTATCAGAAACACTAGCGAACAATGTGTGAAAGCTTCTTTCAATGATTGCTTTCTCCAATGGTTGCATTGACGATGAATTGACATAAAAACTTAACTCACCTCATAACAAAGCTAGATTAAGAGCTTTTTTCTCCGGTTTGATTTTTTCTCCGGACAAATTATTTCTCTTTACCTCGCCATTTATTGTCATCTGGAATACATTGTTGCCAATGTTTGCTTTCAACAGTTAACTAACCCCGAAAAGTTTTCATACTTCTAATGGTTTATCAGAGAATGAATCGTCTTCTCTATAATCTAAAATTTTCTTATTTAGGACGAAATAAACAAAGCAGAAAATTCTAATAAGCAAACTTTAGGTGGTAACCGAAGAAAAGCCAAACCGAAGAAAAGATTACCCTTCTAGCAACTCAAATGTTAATATGCAACATAACAACAGATTGTCATTGTTCTTATGCAACTGTTACGTTAATCTGATGATTTTTTGGCTTCAAGATGTGACGGTTTTTAGACATGGCGGTTTGTTGATTATCCGCCATCAAAGTTTTTTTAGTTACTAAAAACTCATGATGGCATACCTTCAATAGTGAAAAACATTCATTCAGGAAACAAGGAGTAAATTTTAACTCATTCTCATTATTAGGTTTGAAAAAGTAGTAAATCTCGATTACTAATTTTTCCAGAGCGCCGAGCTAAAAGGGAGACTTATATTGATTAATTTGAACTGTTTATACTGTTTGTTGCTCTGATTGTTTGATATTATTTGAGCTCTTTAAATTAACCGTAATTTGCCGTATTCTTTTTACTGTATGCAGTTTGTGTTATGGTCTGAAAATTATGCCGGCCCGTCAAAGTTGCTCATGGGGACTAAACTATCTGTTTGATGTAATTTGCTCATAGGAAGTAAACTACCTATTAAATGAAATTAAATTGAGTATATCCGTTTTTGATAAAAAAATAACATAACTTGAACAACTACAGCTGAAATAAGAGTTAATTTCAATAACAAAAATTTGTTGCTGAAAATGATGCGTTACAAACTATCTGCTCGCAATATGAAAATACTCGAAAAAAAGCCTGAACTAAATTAATTTTTTTTGAATGAAATAATTGATTGAAATGAACTGATGAATTTAGATGCAAGTTTACTCCATAAATTGTTCAATTCATTCACTTTGCAGGAATTAAGATTGATGGCAGGAGTTGAGATCAACTTTGAGTTGACAAGAAATGAATTGGGATTGAAGTTTGGCATGTTTGACAGGAATTGAGATCAAAATTAGGTAACAGGAACTGAGATTGAAGTTGGTGACAGGAATTGAAAGCAAAGTTGGTGACAGGAATTGAGATTGACAGGTTTTTCAACTGGTAGCGGCCCAACGTAGTAGGTGAGATTGAACTTGCTGGTGAACACCTAGCAAACATAAGATATAAATTAAAAGGTTACCACATATAAACATCCATTTAAATGGAATCCGCCAACAAAACGCGGCTTCCACTCACAATATGCAAATTACATTTACAATTTGCGGATTCTACTTATAATTTGCGATTTCCACTTGCAACAGTGCATTCCGCAACAGCTCAATTAAACGAAACAAATGTCTTATCATTTGTTTGTGGATTCCACCAATTGTTCTGGGTTCCGCTTGTTCTGGGTTCCGCAAATACAGTTGCGGATTCCGCAAATTCACTTATTTTTGGAGCAATTTTGAGCAATGTATTGTTTCAGGTAAATGTTTGTCGAATCCAAAACAGCAGAAAAAATCAAAAAAAGTAACAATGTTACTGACTCCGCGACAATTCTAAATTTTTCCTGTTACGGATTCGACTTACAATGCACATAATGCACAATTTGGCCTCGTAATGACATTTTTTTAAGTATAACTGTACATTTCAAAAACTCCTTGACGGTTTTGATTTACTATCTTACAGCAAACGCTATTCCATAAACCTTAAAAGGCACTTGGAACGCTGAGTGAATCGCCTTGAACGAGCAGTCTTGTTAGGTTTCAAAACAACCTTTCAAAGTGTAACAACAGTTCTGATAAAATTAGTAGGGTCACATATTTTGTGTAGCATAAATATTACAACCACTTGAAGAAATGAAAAACGTTGAAATGAAAACACAATAAAAACACAATGAAAAACCAAGAAAACGGTCTAAAAATCATCCGAGTAATAACTAAACTGTCCAAATTTTAGATAAATTCTGTGCTCATATATCCCTTCTGTGTTCATCGAAGAGCAATTATTTGAACTAACAATATTGCATCAAAAACCTTACACCTTCACAGCTTCTAACCGATAAAGTGAAAATGAACCGGGTTCTCAGCAATATCTTCTTTTACTGATACAATTTAAGTGTATTGTTTTAAAACGTACAGTGAAGGCTTCGGAAATTTTTTTTTGCTTTTTATTATTATCCCTTTTAATTTGCAATAATAACTGAAATTTTTTCTCCAATTCCTTCATTTTTTTGTTGAAAATGTGCTTTTCATTCAAATTGAGTATATCAGTCTTTCAAAGCAACCCTTACCATTTTTCACAAGCTCTTATTGTATAAACAGTAAAAAACTAAAATTTGTTTGAGAAATGCTAAAATTAGAATTTGAGAACACAAGAATTGTATCGGAGAATTGACAAAATAAACTTTTATCACTGCTAGATGACTTCTTTTTGTAATTTAGATTGTTACCGATTGAAAACATCATGCCTTTGATAAACGTCGCTCTTCCAAAAAATGTTTTACTGTTCATTTTCATTTTCAGTTATAAAGTTTAAAAACTTAGGTAAAGTAGTAGCTTAGATTTTGCTGTAACATTATTCTTTTTACAGTTATTAAAGCAACCTTTTTTTACTCTGGTTGTTTTCTTTACGAGGGGAAGTTAAAAATACGAGGCCAAACATTGTATTTTTTTGTTACCAACAAAAGTTATTAATTTTGGTGAATCTGACACAATTTTTTGTTGCTAAAAAGTTATTAATTTTGATGAATTTGACACAAACTTGGTTCAAAAAGCAGAATAGTTTGCGGAATCCAAAAACAAAAAAATGTAGCATTCTGCATTACAATTTTCCGGAATCTGCTTATATTTGAGGAATTCGATGACATTTTGAAAATTTTTGATATTTGTTTACATTGAACAGCAGTTTTGGAGAGCTTGCGTTCATAAGCGGAAACCAATTAAAATTTTTGATATTTGTTAAAAACTGCGGAATCCGATCAGATTTGCTGAATACAAACAAATAGTTTTATTTGCTCATTGTGGAATTCGCGAGACAATCAATCTTGCGACATATTATACTATACATTGTACTTGTGCGTGCAATATAATTAGGTTTTGTTCAAAGATAAAGACCCATCTCTGATTACGAGGACCCACACACGCAAAACGGTGCGCCTATCCAGTGCATATTTTGGCCCATTAAAGTAGGTCATGTTATAGACTTTAAAAAGCTGTCAGAATGTTCAGGGCTTCAACTTGATACAAAAAGTCTTGTTTTTTTTTCTTATTTGTTTCAAATCAAAAGTCTCGGCTGAATATTGAGAATGTACCTAATTGAATAAACCACGCTCTATTGAAGGAAGGCAATTTCAGAATTGGCATGTTATTTTGACTAAGCCAAAGAGTCAAATTATATAAGAACAAGATTAGGAACAAAGTTTAAAAAAAAGGTTTACAAAAGAATTCTAAAAAGCTTTAAAGCTCAATCTGGTTTGTAGCGCTTGCACATCCAGATAACGTTTATGTGTAGAAAAATAACCTAGTATTGGTCAACAGCTCATATTCAACTAGTAAACGATTTTTCTACTAAAAATTGTATTGTAAAGTTCTCGTTAGTGTACAACCTCAGATTGTAAACTAACCATTTCTGAGGACGGTCAAACAAAAAAAGAAAATTAATTGTAGGGTTAAGAATAAAAAAATTTCGAGCGACCTGGTATATTGTCTTAGAGAAGCGCGTCGTCAAGAAAATTTGGCAAAAGACATTCCAGCCGATATGAAATTCAGAAAACTCAGTTTAAAGTATACAGACAATTCGGCCAAAAGTAGAAATACAATTCAGCCCTACAATTGCTTCAATTCCGTTTTTTTTCTTTTGAAACTTGCGTTTTGAAAAACTGGCTGAATTGTCGGTATACTGTTAGCTGAACTGTGTTTGGCCCAATTGTCTGTGGGCCGTCTGGAAGAAAGGAGACTGACTCCGGTGCCTTATATGTACGCTTCAAATCAGGGAAAGTTATATTTTGTGCTTTATAAACAGTTTTTAGTCTTTGTAAATTCTCTGTTTTGACAATGAATACAATTTTGAGTCTTATTTAGACAATTTTGAGAATACTGCAAATTTCATCTATTTGTTCACCTCTGACCAGAGTAAAGGTTATCACTGGAAAGAATCTGAATTATTAGTGAAAAATAACATGCATTTTTGAATTATTCGGATTCAAAAACAATCTCCCTCTTAGCTCAGCGCTCTGGAGAAATTAGCAATCGAGACTTACTTGTTTTCAAAGCTAATCATAAGAATGAGTTAAAATTAACCTTTGTTTCCTGAAAGTATGCTTTTCACTATTGAAGCTATGCCATCATGAGTTTTTAGCAACTGAAAAGATTTGATGGCGGATAATCAACAAACCGCCACGTCTAAAAAGCATCAGATTAACGTAACAATTGCATAACAACAATGACAATCTGTTGTTATGTTGCATATTAACCTTTGGCTTCTTAAAAAGGTAATACCTTTTTCCGTTTGCTGGCCCTTCAGCTTCTTGGCTTTTTACAGAATATTTGCTTGAATGAATTTTTTGCTTGGTTTATTTCGTCCTAAGTAGGAAATTTTTAGATTAGAGAAAAGAAGACTCATTCTCTGATGAGCCATTAGAAATATGAAAAGTTTTCGGGGTTAGATGTCTGTTAAAAACAAATATAGGACTTGCGAAAAAAAATCACTAGCAAATTTGGTCCATGTAACAATGCCAGTAATTGTGCATATCAATTTTTCCTATTATATACTTGATTTTATTAAATTGTCTAATTAAGTTTTTGTAATTCAAAAAGCAATATATGAACAAACAGGCACAAATAATTTTTGTTTTGAGCTTTGACATCAATGTATTCCAGGTGACGAGAAATTTACCGTCATAATTGGTGAGTTAAAGAATAATAAATTGTCCGGAGAAAAAATTAAAACCAACACGGAGAAAAAAGCTCTTAATATGTCTTTGTTATGAGGTGAGTTAAGTTTATATGACAATTCATTGCTAGTGCAACCTTGGAGAATATAACCAACGAAAGAAGACTTCATTCATTGTTCGCCATGGCGTGTTTCTTCTAGTCTGTTCATACAACAATTGATTTGGTTAAATTCTTTTGTTATCATAGAGCGGGTTTATTCAATTGTGTACTTAATTTTATATTCAGCTAAGACTTCTGATTTGAAACAAATTAGAAGAAGAAACAAAATTTCTCATATCAAGACAAAGCCATGAGTGTTCCGAAAGCTTCTTAAGGTCTATGCAGCAGTTATGACGTGAAAAAAAAGCATTGTAAAAAAATTTGATTTTTTTAATATGAGATTTTTTGTGAAATCATCCCTCCACACGCCATATAAAAATCAAATTGTTAATTTTCCTTCCTAGTAACAAATCAGTTATGGCGAAAAGGCCCATTCAACCACTTATGATGGACTTCTAAGACGGATTCAACCTCCGCTTACGCGTTAATAGCGCGAAATAAATCGCGCTTTATTTGTCCCTAATTGGCCAGTTTATCAATGTTTAATCCCGCATAATTTTACAAAAAAAGATCACAGATGAAATATACAAAAATATGAGGCAAAAAACTCAACTTAGTTAGATCTTACATTTAGAGATACAACAATTCGAGCCGAAAAAATTGAGGCAATAATTGAGGCGCAGTTACTCTTGTAGCAGACGTGACAAGAAAAAGAAAAATGAAAAATGAACAAACAATTCACTTTGTGCATTAATGGGGCGAATTATGCACTAAATAGGCGCACAGTTTTGCATGGGTGGGTCCTCGGAGTCAGAGATGGGTCTTTATCTTGTACCAAAACCTACTTATATTGCACACACAAATACAATGTATCGTATAATATGTCGGAATAATGATTGTGTCGCGAAATCCACAATGAGCAAATATAGCTATTTGTTTGGTATTCAGCAAATCTGATCGGATTCCGCAGTTTTTAACAAAATTCAAAAATTTTGATTGGTTTCGGCTTATGAACGCGAGCTCTGCAAAACTGCTGTTCAAGGTAATCAATTATCAGAATTTTTCGAAATTTCATCGAATTCCTCAAATATAAGCAGATTCCGGAAAATTGTAATGCAGAACGCTACATTTTTTTTGTTTTTGGATTCCGCAAACTATTCTGCTTTTTGAACAAAGTTTGTTTCAGATTCAGCAAAATTAGTAACCTTTGTTAGCAACAAAAAAAATTGTGTCAGATTCACCAAAATTAATATCTTTTGTTAGTAGCAAAAAAAGTACATTGTTTTGCCTCGTATTTTAAACTTCCCCTCGTAAAGAAACAACCAGAGTAAAAAAGGGTGCCTTAATAACTGTAAAAAGAATGATGTTACAGCAAAATCTAAGCTACTACTTTACATAAGTTTTGAAAATGAAAATGAACAGGAAAACATTTTTAAGAAGAGGCACTTGGAACGCTGAGTGAATCGCCTTGAACGAGCAGTCTTGTTAGGTTTCAAATCAACGTTTCAAAATGTAACGACAGTTCTGATATAATAAGTAAGGTCACAGATATTGTATAGCATAAAAAATACAACCACTTGAAGAGATGAAAAACGTTAAAATGAAAACACAACAAAAAACAAAGAAAACGCTCTGAAAATCATGCTAGTGATAACTAAACTGTCCAAATTTTAGCTAAAATTTGGGCTCACATGAAAAACCTACACAGTTTCTAACAGATAAATGAAAATGACCCGGGTTCTCAGTAATGACTTCTTTTACTGACACAATATGAGTGTATTGTTTTAAAACGTACAGTGAAGGCTTCGGAAATTTTTTTTGCTATTTATGAACCCTTTTTATTTGCAATAATAACTGAATTTTTTTCTCCAATTCCTTCAATTTTTGTTGAAAATGTGCTTTTTTTCAAATTGGGTATAGCAGTTTTTCAAAGCAATCCTTACCGTTTTTCACAAGCTCTTTTTTGTATAAACAGTAAACACTAAAATTTGTTTGAAAAATGTTAAAAATGGAGTGTGAGAACACAAGAATTGTATCGGAGAATTGACAAAATAAACTTTTATCACTGCTAGGTGACTTCTTTTTGTAATTTGAATAGTTAGCGATTGAAAACATCATGCCTTTGATAAAACGTCGCTCTTCCAAACAATGTTTTACTGTTCATTTTCATTATCAATTTTAAAGTTTAAAATTAAGGTAAAGTAGAAGCTTAGATTTTGCTGTAACATTATTCTTTTTACAGTTATTAAAGCAACCTTTTTTTACTCTGGTTGTTTTCTTTACGAGGGGAAGTTAAAAATACGAGGCCAAACATTGTATTTTTTTGTTACCAACAAAAGTTATTAATTTTGGTGAATCTGACACAATTTTTTGTTGCTAACAAAAATTATTAATTTTGCTGAATCTGACACAAACTTTGTTCAAAAAGCAGAACACAAAAAGCGAAATCCAAAAACCAAAAAAATGTAGCATTCTGCATTGCAATTTTCCGGAATCTGCTTATATTTTAAGAATCCGATGTTATTTTGAAAAATTCTGATATTTGGTTACATTGAACAGCAGTTTTGCAGAGCTTGCGTTCATTAGCGGAAACCAAATAAAATTTTTGTTAAAAACTGCGGAATCCGATCAGATTTGCCGAATACCAAACAAATAGCTATATTTGCTCGTTGTGGAGTTCGCGACACAATCAATATTCCGACATATTATTCTATGCATTGTACGTGCAATATAATTAGATTTTGGTCAAAGATAAAGACCCATCTCTGACTACGAGGACCCACACACGCGAAACGGTGCGCCTATCCAGTGCATTTTTTGGCCCATTAAAGTAGGAACTGAATTATTTGTTCATATTTTAAGTTTCTTTTACTTGTCACGTCTGAACAAGGAGTAACTGCGCCTCAAGTTATCGCCTCAAACTGTTCGGGTTCAAAAATATAAGTTCCTTTGTATTTCCAAACGTAAGGTTGAACTAAGCTGTATTTTGTACCAATTTTCTTAATAAAAAATAAAAGAACATTTGTGATTGGGGTGGGTTTTTTCTTCAGGCAAGTTTCGACTTTTTAACTAGCAATTTTTGAAGGTAATTTTTAAATATCATTCGAAAAGTATCGTTGTCCTGAGCTTAGATTTTGAAGATATTTCACCTGTAACGTTTTTTTTTTAAAGTTGTGTGGGTTTAAACATTGATATTTTGGCCAAATAGGGACAATTAACGCGCGATACAATTCGCGCTATTAACGCGCAAGCGGATATTTAATCCGTCTTAGATATCTATCATAATTGGTCATTGAACCTTTTTGCCTAAATTGTTTCGTTACTAGGAACGAAATTTAATAATTTGATTTTTATATGGCGTGTGGAGGGATAATTTTTACAAAAAATCTAAAGTTTAAAAAAATTTCTTTTCTTATTACAATTTTTTTTCATGTTATTACCGGTCATGTTATAGACTTTAAAAAGCTGTCAGATTATTCAGGGCTTCACCTTGATACGAGAAGTCTTGTTTTTTTTCTGATTTTTTTCAAATCAGACGTCGCGGCATAATATTGAGAAAGTACCAAATTGAATAAACCCCCGCTCTATTGAAGGAAGGCAATTTCAGAATTGACATGTTATTTTGACTAAGCCAAAGAGTCAAATTATATAAGAACAAGATGAGGAACAAAGTTTAAAAAAAAGGTTTACAAAAGAATTCTAAAAAGCTTTGAAGCTCAACCTGGTTTGTAGCTACTGCACATCCAGATAACGTTTATTTGTAGAAAAATAACCTAGTATTGGTCAACAGCTCATATTCAAATAGTAAACGATTTTTTTGTTAAAAATTGTAAAGTTCGCGTTAGTGTACAACCTTAGATTCTAAATTAACCTTTCTGAGGACGGTCAAACAAAAAAGAAAACTAATCGTAGGGTTAAGAATAAACAAACTTCGAGCGACCTGGTATATTGTCTTAGAGAAGCGCGTCGTCAAGAAAGTTCGGGCAAAGACAATCCAACCGATATGAAATTCAGAAAACTTAGTTAAAAGTATACAGACGGTGCGGCCAAAAGTAGAAATACAATTCAGCCCGACAATTGCTCCAATTTTGTTTTCTTTTTCTTTTGAAACTAGCGTTTTGAAAAACTGGCTGAATTGTCGGTATACTGTTAGCTGAACTGTCTGAATTTCATATCGGCTGAATTGTGTTTAGCCGAATTGTCTGTGGGCCGTCTAGAAGAAAGGAGACTGAGTCTGGTGCCATATATGTACGCTTCAAATCAGGGAAAGTTATGTTTTGTGCTTTACAAACAGTTTTTTGTCTTTGTAAATTCTCTGTTTTGACAATGAATACAATTTTGAGTCAGAAGTTTCAGAATAGTGCAAATTTCATCTATTTGTTCACCGCTGACCAGAGTAAAGGTGATCACTTGAAATAATCTGCATCAGTAGTGAAAATTAAGATGCATTTCTGAATTATTCGGATTCAAAAACGATCTCCCTCTTAGCTCAGCGCTCTGGAGAAATTAGCAATCGAGACTTACTTGTTTTCAAGCCTAATCATAAGAATGAGTTGAAATTAATCTTTGTTTCTCGAATGAATGCTTTTCACTATTGAAGCTATGCCATCATAAGTTTTTAGCAACTAAAAAGATTTGATGGCGGATAATCAACAAACCGCCATGTCTAAAAAGCATCAGATTAACGTAACAATTGCATAACAACAATGAAAATCTGTTGTTATGTTGCATATTAACCTTTGGCTTCTTAAAAACGTAATACTTTTTTCCGTTTGCTGGCCCTTCAGCTTGTTGGCTTACTACTGAATATTCGCTTGAATGATTTTTTTGCTTTGTTTATTTCGTCTTAAGTAGAAAACGTTTAGATTAGAGAAAGAAGAATCATTCTCTGATAAGCCATTAGAAATATGAAAAGTTTGCGGGTTTAGATATCTGTTAAAAGCAAACATAGGACTTGTAAAAAATATCACTTGCAAATTAGGATCATGTAACAATGCCAGTAATTGTGCATATCAATTTCTCCTATTATATACTTGATTTTATTAAATTGTCTAATTAAGTTTTTGAAATTCAAAAAGCAAATTATGAACAAACAGGCAGAAGTAATTTTTTTTTTGAGCTTTGACAATGTATTCCAATTTTTTTTTGAGCAATGTATTCCATGTGACGAGAAATTTACCGTCATATCTGGTGAGTTAAAGAGTAATATGTCTTTGTTATGAGGTGAGTTAAGATATTTGTCAAATCATTGCTAATGCAACCTTGAAGATTATAACCAACGAAACAAGCCTTCATACATTGTTCGCCATGGCATGTTTCTTCTAGTATGTCCATACAACAATTGATTTGGTTAAATTCTTTTATCATCATAGAGCGGGTTTATTCAATTGTGTACTTTTTTTATAGTCAGCTGAGACTTCTGATTTGAAACAAATTAGAAATAGAAACAAGATTTCTCGTATCAGGACGAAGCCATGAATGTTCCAACAGCTTCTTAAGGTCTATGGAGCAGTAATAACATTAAAAAAAAAGAATTGTAATAAAAAAATTGATATTTTTTTAATTTGAGATTTTTTGTGACATCATCCCTCCACACGTGCTATAAGAACCAATTTGTTAAACTTCCTTCCTAGTAACAAATCAGTTATGGCAAAAAATGCTCATTCAACCAACTATGATAGATTTCTAAGACGGATTCAATCTCCGCTTACGCGTTAATAGCGCGAAATCTATCGCGCTTTATTTGTCCCTAATTGGTCAAAATATCAATGTTTAATCCCGCATAACCCTACGAAAAAAGATCACAAATGAAAGATACAAAATTTGAGGCAAAAAATTCAACTTAGTTAGACCTTACGTTTACAGATACAAAAATTTGAGCTGAAAAAACTGAGACAATAATTGAGGCGCGGTTACTCTTTTAGCAGACGTGACAAGAAAAAGAAAGTTGAAAAATGAACAAATAGTTCACTTTGTGCATTAATGGGGCGAATTATGCACTGGATAGGCGCACCGTTTCGCGTGTGTGGGTCCTCGGAGTCATAGATGGGTCTTTACCTTGTACCAAAATCTAAATATATTGCACGCACAAATACAATGTATCGTATAATATATTGGAATATTGATTGTGTCGCGATTTCCACAATAAGCAAATATAACTATTTGATTAATATTCGGCAAATCTGATCGGATTCCGCAGTTTTTAACAAAAATTTTATTTGGTTTCCGCTAATGAACGCAAGCTCTGCAAAACTGCTGTTCAATGTAACCAAATATCAGAATTTTTCAAAAAAACATCGGATTCTTAAAATATAAGCAGATTCTGGAAAATCGAACTACAGAATGTTACATTTGTTGTTTTTGGATTCCGCAAACTATTCTGCTTTTTGCACAAAATTTCTGTAAAATTCAGCAAAATTAATAACTTTTATTAGCAGCAAAAAAAAAAGTTTGTCAGATTCACCAAAATTAATAACTTTTGTTAGTAACAATAAAATACATTATTTGGCCTCGTAATTTAAACTTCCCCTCGTTAAGAAAACAACCAGAGTAAAAAGAGGGCGCTTTAATAACTGTAAATGAATAATGTTACAGCTAAATCTAAGCTGCTTATTAACCTAAGTTTTTAAACTTTATAATTGAAAATGAAAATGAACAGTAAAACATTTATTAGAAGAGCGACGTTTATCAAAGGTCAAAAAAGTGATAAAAATTTATTTCGTCAGTTTTCCGATACAATTCTTGTGTTCTCGAATTCCACTTTAACATATCTCAAACAAAGTTTAGTTTTTTTTATACAAAAAAAGAGATTGTAAAAAAAGGTAAGGGTTGCTTTGAAAGACTGCTTTACCCAATTTAAAAAAAATCACGTTTTCACCAAAACAATTTGAAAGTTTTGCAGAAGTAAATTCAGTTATTATTGCAAAGAAAAAGGGTTCATAAATATTAAAAATGGATTTCTGAAGGCTTCACAGTACCTTTTAATTTTAAAATACACTAAGTTTGTATCGGTAAAAGAAGTGTTTACTATGATTTCGGATCATTGTCAATTAAACGGTTACAAGATGTATACGTTTTTAATGCAATGTTCTTAGTTCGTATAATTGCTCTTCGATAAACACTAAGTGGATATATGGGCCCGAGTTTAGCTACAACTTGGTAAGTATAATTAATACTGCGATGATTTTCAGACGTTTTTATTTATTTTTGTTTGTTTTATCATTGTAACGTTTTTCATCTCTTCAGTTGGTTGTATGATTTATGCTATACATAAACGGTGACTTTACTTCTCATATCAGAACTGTTGTTGCACTTTGAAAGGTTGATTTGAAACCTAACACCTAACTGCTCATTCAAGGCAATTCTTTGAACGTTTCAAATGCCTTTTCCAAATGGTCTATGGAATAGCGTTTGCTTTAAAAAAATCTTTTGAAATTGTCAAATAAAATTAAAAGTTTTAATTGGAAAACCATTCACTCTTTTTAAAATGAAGTAAAATGTGACATATTTCACATGTAGTTAATTATTGAATAGACAAAATTGCATGCATCAATTCAATTTCGAATGATTTCTAAGATGCATTATAGTGGCACATACGCGTCTATAGAGGACCGATCGTTAAACAGACCAACTTTTAGCATAAAAAGTGAAAAATGAGACTTTTAGCAGGCCAAGGTAATAAAGTGATGAATGTTTGATTGATAGACTCAAAAAGACGCTCAGTTTGGGGCAAAGTTTTCCCTATTAAGTCAATTGTCTCACAATTTGTCAAAAAAACTATCAACTTCAAAAACACTACAGTCTAAATTAGCGGCAAAGCAAAGATTTACGCGCACAATGAAACTCGTGTTGAATTGAAGCACAGCGCGGAGCAAGCGGTCGCTAATCGCTAATGCCACGTTTGCACTTAGCTGTCTCACTTTATAATTGTTCTGAGTCTGCTAAAAAACCGGTCTGCTAAAATCCCTAGCATCGCGTCTTTAGCTCGAAATGCAATGCTCGTTAATTGTCCAAAGATGACCACAATGGGGGTTATCCTCAAACGCGAAAGACTGAATATGCAAAAAAACTCGTGAGCGAAGGACCGAAAACAAAATTAGCCGAAAGTCAATTTTTAAAAAGAAGCAATTGTCATTCAATTAAAATGAATTAAATTAAGCAATATATTGCATCTTTCCTACCAAAACCCTTGAAATATAAAGTTTGTTCCAATTGGGCAGCGATCAGTGACAACTTGAAAATTGTGCATTTTTCTGCCGTTTTTTATTTTCGGCCAATATCAATATTTAGTCCCTGGAAATGTTTAGTTTCGTTCCAAATTACAGATTACTGAAATCTGATTGGCTGATTCATTACGAGGTGAAACTGTGCATTTTGTGCATTGTAAGCGGATTCCGCAACAAGGCCGCTCCCTTTGTTCTTCTTTTGTTCTTTACTTTCCTTTGATTGTTACGGCACAATTTTAACATGTTTAAAGACTTGTCTCTGGAATCCAGGAACATACAGACACAAAATTGGGCGCACATTTGCGACCAGTGCACAGTTTGGCCTCGTAATTTATTTATTTTCGCGCATTCGGTCCTTCGCGTATGAGGGATTCTACCGACCAAATTGAAATCCACAAAAAATTCAGTTCTGAGCTCGGGGCATGGTTGCCTTTCAGAAGGTATAACTTTGTACTGAAAAATTCCGCCAAAGTGGCTAGTTAAATTTCGTCGATATTGGTCTGGAGAAAAAAATCAACCCGAGCTTAGAGATTACGTCACGTTTTCCGAAAGTATTTTTTTAGTCCCGTTCGAAAGTACGAAACAAACTTCGCGCGAAATTTTCCACAGAAAAAACTGGTAGCGAAAAGAATTAGTTCTTCACAATTCAATATTTTGGTCGCCAAATCAAATCAAACATTTTTTTTCAAGTATCATTCAACCTGTTTCTTCTCAATTTTATTCTGCACAAGCTGCTTTTACTCTGAAATCTCTTTTATTGGGACGATCAATTCCTGTAGCATTTCCGAATGTGAACTTGAGCAGGAGGTTTCTGCTTGGAATGAACCATGGTTGATTGATAGCATAGGAGTCCTTCACCATGCTAAGACAATCAAATGAAGATGCTTCGTTTTCTCCATCTTCATTTAGAAATGTAGCCTAAAGAGATGAAATCTGAAAAACATCCCAAGCCGTTCTGAAAAACAGTGCAAAAAATTGATTTTTTAATGACTCATTATGACATGAAATCCCTAAAAATAATAATGCAACTTCTCCTAACTGTCTGGGATTTCGAGGAACAGCAATAATGATATCGGAATCTTTACCCAAAACTCATCGAATTCCCAAAACTATAACATTAAGATGGGAGTTTCGAAACAAAATTAATAGCTGAGTTTGTAATAATTTAAAGTATAATATTCATTTCAATTTAAGTTAAAAGTAAAAGTTACAAAACAAGTTATAACTACCTAGTAATAAGTTTCATATCCAAGTTGTTCAAGAGCTGAAAAACGGAAAATTTTGAAACGTTTACCGAAATATTCCACAGCTTGCATTCTTCTGGGTAGTGGAATGGTAGTGGGTCAAGAGTGACATAGACGGAGAGACAACCGTTCGCAAAAACTTTGAAGAAACATTCAGTTCCAGAGGGGTACTCATTCATCAAAGTGCTCTTTGGTGCCATTTGATACCGAGAGCCAGGGAACACTGCCGCAGGCCAATCCGCATCTCTGCAGTTCTGAGCTTTATTTGGCGGAAACAAACTCAGATTTAGATGAGCTGAGAAAAATTATTATGAGACAGGTTTTAAGAAACAAGGATAACTTAGACACTTATTGGAAAACTTTAACTAAAAAAACACTTTTGTTTCCGAATTATAATTTTTTAACTGAAAAAAAATCATATAGCCATTGAAGTAAAAAAAACGATTTTGCTTATGAAGGTTTAAATTTTGAAGTACACTTTGTATCAGAAAAACTTCAAATTTGAACTTTTTAGTGATAAAATATAGGTATACACAATTTAACTCAAAAGGATCGCGCACAAGCCCAGAGGCTCATCGAGGCGATACCCTGGAAATCTAAAAACAAACACGAGGTAGCAAACAGTTTGTGCTCGAACTTTCTTTTTTTAAAAATAGTTTTTATTATCCGTGTTTCAATAAGATTTTCTGTTGAACAGCCATATGCTAGTTAGAGGTACAAAATAACGTGCTTGGAATAACAGATTCAATTATTCCCCATTTATTCCCCCGAAAAAAAACCGTTTTTTGTTTTCCGATCAAAACTATCTACATGGCTTTTTTGTAGACATTGTTTTCTTAATAGCTTGGTCAGTCTACAGTTTCAACTATTTCCTTGGATACTTGTGCTGCGCTTAAATTTTATTTGTGCAAAATAATGTTCTCTCATCCGTAAGAAAACACAAAATTTCAATTTTTGAAATGATAAGAAGGTCATTTTTTTATAGTAGAAGTAACAGAGGCCCAAGTACAGAGTGCTGTGGATCACCGTTTTTTTTTTCTGTAGCACATTCAATTTTCTGCCAATTGAAGATACGTATTGATAACGATTAGTTAAATATGATTGTATTAGGTTGTATTATTTACCAGGAAAACCATAGCATTCTATCTTTCTCATCAAAATAGAATGATCGATAGTGTCATTTGCTTTTTGGAAAGTCCATGAAGCAAACTATTCTTAATTTTTTCGAACCATGGCATGATGGCACAGTTTCTGTTGCTGTAAAAATAGTGTGAATACTTGAACAATTTTTTTGAATCCAAACTGCTCTGCTGCAAGCAAGCTGTTCAACACATTGATAATTTTCAGAAAATGATTGAAAAAATTTTTTTTCAATAACTTTGTTGCTTGATGAAAGCAGGCTTAACGGTTTAAAAATGGCTGAGTCCCCGTAAGAACTCTTCTTTTTAAAAAGTAGAAATTTATCTATATATCACACATCTGGAATTTTTCCAAAGGTTAACATTAGATCAACAAATCAGCTATTGGATAGCTAACTACCTCAGCAAATATTTTTCAGTTTCGTACTTATGCCATCATGACCACTAGAGGATTTGCTTTTGCGAGAAATGATAACTTTCAGTACCCTATCACGATACGAAGATAGGGAAAATTTGAATAGTCATTCTGATTATCTCTAAAATTATTTTTATTCTGATTAACTTGCGCGTTAGCCAATTTTTTCCTCAAGTCAACAAAAAATGTCTGAAACTTTCATATCTATTGGATCTGTTTTTTATTTTAATTTCACGTAAAGCTCATCAAAAGCAGAGATCAGTGATTTAGATTTTAATTTAGGCATGTATGCCTCATCTCGCGCTGGCCGATGAGGTGAATAAATTGAAGGACACTTGAACTTTTATTCGACAAAGGTTCTTTTCTAATGATTTTGAAACCTCCATTTATGAAGTAGACCTCGTTTATTGCACACGCTTTTAAAATTACGTGTCATCCAAGAATTTTTTCACTTTTGATGGTTTTTTCCAGCGAACCAAACTCTCAAAAGCGTCGAGAATTGATTTAATTGATAATACAAAAGAGATTTTTTCTTTTTATACGTATTATAAGGCTCAAAAGAAATTTGTTGCAAGGAATTTCACCGCTCTTAAAACAATCAAAAAATTTTTCAAATGAACCAATATTAAGATCTATTTTCAATGCAGAGTGATGATCACTTATCTTACATTTAACAGTTTCTACTTTACTGAATAATCTTATTAAAATAGTATCAAGGATTGATGAGCGAATACTTGTAAATCTTGTTGGTAATGAATTTGAACTGAAAGTGCGAAATACCTCAAGTCATTAAAATAATTGAACACTATTTTCGAATGCTGATAAAAATATCTACATTATTGTACCCTTATAAGATGATGTTTTTCTCCGCGGCATTTAAATCAATTAATAGTTTTCCAGCCCTTTAGTAGCAACTTATCAAAAAGTAGTGATGTTGGCTGATACAAAGTGCAGAATAAATGTTTATCCGTTTTGTCACTCAAAAAAATAATCATATTCATTATTTCCGCTAGTGTATGCACCTACGTGTGCACCCTGTATCTTAACTGCTGCAATACATCCACCTTCTTACTCTTGCCTGTTGTGTGTTAGAATTTCTTGGTTATCATCTGTTAGTGTAAATGTAAGGATTCGTCAGCATGTATTTGTGTTTCACAAAGACCTACTTTTGTGGGTAGCGAGTCTAAGAAAACTTTTTCTCATTTTAGAAGGTCTTGATGGCATCCTAGCTCAGCCCTAAGCTAACTATCAGTAATCAAATCTTTTTTATCATAAAAAGTTCTATAGAAGGTCATTCTCACTTTCTAGAGCAACATTTTTCTGCTGTTGGGTGTCGACGAGATTCAACGTTTGACCGAAGAGTGTTTCTTTTTTTTCCAAAATTAGAAAATCCGAAGTTTCAATTAGTTGTCTCGTCTGATGGTAGCGGTCAGCTTGTCAGCGAGAAAAATGCAGCTTAAGCACATATGACATTCATTTCTAATTCTATCTAATAAGTTTATCACAACAAATGTTTTGCTAAGTCATTATGATCAGTCCAACGGAAGTGAGCCAAGCATATGGCGCAGTTATCATAGTTTTTGCACCGAAATTTCTCTGTTAATATTTAACTATAATCCAGTTTTGTGGACTAAGACAAAAGTAGATTATATGGTCAAAAAATCCATTGAAGTTCTATTTTTTTGTGAATATTGTATTGGAATTTTTTTGTTTTTTATCCATGCAATAGCAAGAAAAGCGTTTTTTCTACTTAATAGATTATACAAATCATTGCTGTAACAAGATCTGATCTGCTGTAAATTTTCAGCTAGGTTATTTCAAAGGCTAATTTTTTTTATATATTTATTTTTCAATAAAAACAGTCTTTTTTGCTTTACACACAATTTATTCGTCATCTTGTATTCTGTTCTCTTCTCAGATATTGTTTTTCTACATGGTCTTTTATTCTCAGTTCTTCTGGATTTTATTCACCACTATGCAATAGTTACAGACCCCGCTCCTCGAAAATTCTACCCTACCCTTCATTTTAACTCCCATTCTAACTTCTTTGAAAGTTTGGTTTTCGAGCAGCTGCTCAAATGAGATTAAATATGTGAAGCAATACTTCTTATTTTGTGCTTGACACGTGTCTGTAAGTCATTTGCGCTTTGACAAGAAAAAACAGGATATTGAGAGAAACTGAAACTAAAACAAATATTTTCTTATAAATCCTTGAACTCGGATGGTTCTGCGCTACCAGTAAAACAACCGGCTAGCATGGTGGAACCAGATCTAAACTAGTATTTATCATTGATTATTATTATGATATTTTATCTCTATAAATTTTTTAATACTAACCAATCATACTCCATCAAACTAACAACCTATTTATTTGTAAAGTGTTGAAACTACTTGTAGTTTCAACACCAAAACAATTTGAATTAAACTTAGAATACAGTTTTTCTCATTCTGGAACTAACTCGCGCAAACCGGTGTACACTAGATCTATTGAGACTAGGAGATATAAGAGTAAGATTAAGATCGGTATTAGACTAAGAAGTTGCACGAATCTATCTGGCCGAAAATAAGATAGCGTGACGAGCAGACGGTGTACCCTATCTGAAATTACTCTATGAGTACAGTATCAGTTACATAACTCATCTGGTGCGACCAAAAGTCTCGAACAGACCTTAACTAACCTAGAATTAGACAAAAATTAGATTAGAATTAGACAAATATAACATTTCATAAAAATGCTATATGATAAGAACCTAATAGATATGTCTCTACGTTTCAATAGATCAGATCCAATATTCCGAACAATACCAGAGCTACCCGGTATTGGGAGAGAACATGGAACAAGAAACGACATATGACTAGGAAGAAATCTAATAATCGATTTCATGATAGTACGAAAAAAACAAGATAAAACTTTTGTAATTAGAATACTATCAGCAGTAAATTTAAATGTTCATTTACTGACATTTACTGACAATATCTTCAATAACTTTTCATGGCGCTAAACCTATTAATTGTACAAAAACGACTGATAAAAAGAGCACTTGTCGTTTTGCTTAAATCAGCTGTAAATTAAAAAACATCTTGAAAAAATATTTTTTGAATATAAAGTAACAAAAATTAGTTAGTATAAATCATAAATTGTTAGTATATTTAAATTTCCTCATCATCCCTGCTTCATCACCTAAAACATAACAGCAAACTTCAAAAACTAACAACCATCAAAACTAAAACTCTCTAATTTTAAACTATCAAGGCTTATCCTTGCTTTCACTTAAAGTATTTTCATTTAAACAACAGATCATCAAGGCTTCCCTTGGATCTTTAAATTAAACTATATCTAAAATTTTGAATGTCTAAATATCTAAATCTCGGATCATCAAAGCCTATCCTGGGATGAAATAGAACAATTTTGTTCTCCCCCTCTCAATTTAATTAGTGCCTAACGACCTCAAACCTCAATTCACTACCCAACCCTTATCAAAGACCCAGAATTAACAATAATAAAAAATAATAAAAAACTAATTATTTTAATTAAGATAAACAGTGAAGAGCTTCGGTTACTCATCCTTCACTTGATCCCCCTCCTCTTAGATGACCCAGGCTAAAACACTTAAACTTAGTAAGTCATAAAATAGTATCTAACAAACTACTTGCGTTCTAATTATACCTGAACCTTGTGGATCGATTTACTAATCTCCAACCCTTGATCACGAATCACAACCCCTAAGTAAGATTAGGTAGGTCAATCTTAGCTCAGAAATAGTCACGAGAAAGTACAAATCATTCCTCGGAATCGATATACGTTTTCTGTCCAACCCAAATATACAACCCAAGTTAGGCTAACCACAAAAAATCTTAAGTACTAACAGCTTAAGGCATTGGAATCACTAATCCAAATTTTTTGCATCCATCATCCTTAACCTTAAGTCAAGAGACATTTTAGGAAACAAACAAACAATCATAATACACAACTGTTTATTTAACGACGACAAATACGATCTCGTATTTACACCACACAAACAATCTGTAGGATATATAGGAACAAAAAGACAAACACTAAGAAAGAAAATAATTAACAAGCAAAACAAATCATCAGAAAAAGATTTTCAAAACGAAGAAACGCAGTCTCAGAATCAGAAACAACCGCAATACAAGAATTTCACAATTTAAAAGTTTCAATAAACAAAAATCACCAAATTGACGACCAACGATACTTCACTGACTCAGAAACCACGTGACCAGCATCAGTAAAAGGTAAACGTAAAATAAAAATTTTTGCTACACAAACAAACCAATAGGTTTGTGCAATTGGAATCAACGAATAAGACACATTTAAAATTACACACTAACAGTAATACAACACAAAAATGATTCGAAATGAAGATAATCCAGAAAATTCAGTACTTCTGTTTTCAATATCCCTTTTAACTGAACCTCGGGGACAGATAGAATTTGGTCAAAGTTTAATTGCAAAATTATTCGAAAAAGGAGAAAGTCCATGCACAACAGAATTTTACGATGTAAAAATTAAAAGACAACTTCTTGACCACTATCTCAAAATTCTATTGTGTATTGAATCTACACAATAGAATTTAGATCACCAAATGATTTTCAAGACAAATACCTCATTCAAATTGATGATGTAGATATAGAACTTTCAAAAGTCTTTACGCAATACATCGAAAGCATGCAAAATCAAAACTCACAAGGAGTAAACTCGGTTATTACAAATCATGTATTCTCACTTATTTATAGCTATTTGTCTATATTAGAACTAAATGAACATCAATGCGATTCACCTACTCAAACATCTCGACCTACAATTGTACCACAGGAAGAATACATGTTTTCAAGTTTTTAAATGCAATTCGAGAAAATCTAACAAAAAATGAAATAACACAACATGTTAAACACGATTTACAAAAAAATCTTAGCATCTTAGCATGGTTCAAAATCGTTTATTTTAGTCACAATGTTGATCTTATTGAACACAAAATACAGATGACGAAACTGTACTAGCAGAACAATCAGATTATGTTTGGGACCCTGAATGGTCTCATAAATCATTTATTAATATCCCAACTTCAATATCAAGTCAAGCAATTAACACAATCTCTATTCACAAAAAATATGTTAGAGTATATCCACTTACAGTTGAAGCAAAACCTTTAAACTATAATTCATTCTTCCCTGAAAGAACCGAAAATAATAGTTTAAACTCTATATTTATAAATAATCATAACTTAAACGAAACAAAAAATCCTACAAAACAAGATATACAAACCCCATCACATTTTGTCAGCGAAGAAATTGTTGAAACAATAACAACAACAGAAGCCCAACAAAGCAATTCAATTATTCAACCCTATTTTACAAATCCAAAATAAAAAAAAACCAACGTTACAACAAATAATCATACAATCAACAGTTAAACCTTCTGTTGCGTAAAAATATTCACAAATGGATTATCAAACGTTTCGATCAGTAACAAAACCATCATACAAACAACAAACATTGCATGGAAATAGTTTTGCAGAACATAATTACAATTATGTAAAAGGACCAAAAACGGCAAAACCTAAAACAAATACTCAAATATTTGCACAAAGTCAAAATATACCACAACCGAATTCAAACTCAGTAAACTTTTATGATCAACCACAAGCCTCACAAGAACAAAGTGAAAATTACCCATTTTTTAACAAAGTAAAAATAAAACAAATAAATACCATATCAAAAATCAACTTCATTATTATGCACGAAATTATTTTCCATCAGATGATGAAGAATACTATAACTAAAATCATCGAAGAATTTACTCAAGCCAAAGACCTCGTTCTTACAGTACTGACCAACCCGATATTTTCAAACCATACACACGAAATGAAGAAATACGACATCGTAGAAATAATCCAACATCTCACAACAATAATTTCCAACAACAAAATCCAGTTAACACACAATCATACTAACCAACTCAAATGCATAACGAAATTCCACTGCCGCATTATTTACAACAACACAAATTAACAAAAAGCCAACTAACAAAATTTTCTCAAATGCCACATGCCGCAAAATCACTACAGTCTATGAGTATGAAACCATACCTAATGAGTGGATCATCACTAATATCAAATAAACCACTAATGGTATTCACAGGAACAGATCCTGAACACTCTGTAGAAGTTTATCTAAATGCAGTCACAGCAAACCTAATTTTAAATATGAGACCTGAACCAGTAAATACGCTACTTCATCAATATTGGATACATAGACGCACAGCTTTAATCCAAACTACACTTGACGGCGTAGCCCCAAAAACGGATTTCAGTTTTACCTACAGAATAAAAACAAATTGCCAAAAGTTCACACACGAAATCTCAAACATGTTTGATTCAGAAAGAAGCAAACACCATCAAAGAGTTTTATACAATGAAATTCGTAGACTATCAAAAGAAACAATAAAAGAACTTGCAGTAAGAATAGAAACACTAGTCCGAAAAGCATAATCACTCAACACTCATAATTATAAAAATACAAATATGACAGAAATTCTAATGATGACTCTAACACCTCAATTACAAAAATTAGCAATGAAAAAGAGAGCTTCACGTCCTTCCTCAACCCGAGAACCAGATTTAGTTTTAGGAAACTAGTAGATAAACTAAAGCAAGCAGAATTCACTATGAAACTAGAAGAGAAGGAAAATCTAAAGCTACAATTTGTTGAACTACTACTTTACAGATAATCAATATCAACGACTCTGATACAGAATTATCCAAAAAAATTGCCGAAATTTTAAACAATTATGAGAAAAACCCAATTTTAAAGACAAACCATCATTCAAAAAATGGTGAAAGTATTATCGACGATACGGACACAGCATTGCTGAATGCAGACAAAAACAACAAGATAACCAAAATAAACCACCAAAGTATTGAGAACCCAACAAATGATTTCAATAATACATGGAGAAAGATCAAAATTTACCCAACAAAATCATTTATAGTAATAATAGTTCGGGAACACCAATTACTCTAGACAACAATCACCGATATTACAAATTATAGAGGACAATCACCATACCAAGAAAGTTCAGAAAAATTCTCACAAAACAGATATAGTCAATCACATAGTCCAAAAAGTCAATATCAAAAAAACTTTTCAAACTCAAACCAACCTGAAATTTCATTTCATTCCAGTTCCCATTCAAATTCTAGAAAGAGAAATGTTTCAAATAATCGATCAAGAAACTCTTCATACAATCGCTATGGAAAATATTCCAACGATAGGAATAGAAACGATTCAAACAACCGAAACCCTAGATATCAAATTAATCGATCACGCGATTATTTTAACAACAGATCAAAAAACAATTATTATCAAAATAGATAACGCAATAATTTACAGAAAAGAAGTTCAAGCTATAACAATAGACAAAGGAACTACTCTCAATCACCACATAGAAATATAACACGTTATCAAAACTAACAACAAAATTCTAGGAGTAATAAATCTAAACATCAAATACAAAAAAACCAGGTACAATCAACTGAAGAAACTCAACCAGACCCCCTGGTATTGTAACAACGAAAATAAAAACAGAATTGCAATTAAATCACATAAATTGCGAATCCACAGACAGCGAACGTGATACAGAAAACACAATTTCACTGAATATGATAAACGTTGAAAATGACTATGAACCTAATATATATGAATAATCGATATATTCTCAAATATATCAAAACCATAATCAGTTTCTTTTGAATTATTATACAAGACCAGTATCAAATAACACAACAAAGAAAAAATGGAAAAAATAGTAGAAGAAATAACAGAAGAAAAACCCACAAAATGCTCAAGCACAAATAACATTTATCAAAACATACCTGAAGAACCACAGGTACAAAAGGAAAAAATATGGAAAGTCCAAAATGCAAACAATTACAAACACCAGAACTCGAAATAGATTTTTATTTAGATTCTGGAGCAGAATCAATTATTTAAACATTCCGACTTGGAAAGAAATAGAATTCTGCACCCAAAATTAATGCTCTTCAAAACAACAAGCAGACTAGCAACCGCACAAGGATCATCCTTAACAAATTATGGAAAAATCTAATTTTTCCTTGTTCCCACTCGAACAATTGAACAAAACAAACTCATGAGCAAACCATATTAACAAAATTTCCACATCATTGATATAAAACATAATATCTTTGGAATCCCATTTATTACTAAATATATACGAACAATAAATATCTTAAATAGTAGAATTAGTATAAAAGATAAATATACAAGAATGAAACACACAGCTTTGACCTTTTTTCAAAGAATAATCAATCAACCACCATTTTTCTCTAAATTTTGCCCCATATACAATCAGAAACGGAAAAACCTGAAACCACTATCAGGAAATGTGTATAACTTTTCAATCAAACAATTTCATCAATATAATACAGAACAAAATAAACAACATCTCTTTACGGCTGACCTTGAAGTCAGACCAAGTCATAAGTGAGTAACCATTCAGACCAATTCAAGTAACCATTTGATCTATCAAATACAAGAAGGACTAAACTCCGATATGATTTCTTTACACATCTATAACAATTCTCCATATAAAATAACCTTACTCTAGGACTTTTAGGTTATTGTGAAATTAACGCCACAATTTCTCCCACAAAAGAAATAGCATATAGAGTAAATAATATTTTACATCTAATAGATATATGTCAATCAACAATTCTTGACGAAGAATTGTCAATTGATTAATCACAAAAACACTCTATTTTAAACCAACTTTTCAAAATCAAAAAACACGGAAGAACAACAAAAATTTCTAACGATGTTTAATTTTCAACACTCTCAGATAACACAAAAAGAATTCGAACAATTAACTGATTTATTATTAAAATACCCACAATTTTACGCAACATCAATATTTGATGTTGGAAAAGTAAATTCATCATTATATTTACCCCTAAAACATGACGCAGTTTTCAAAAAACAGCGAGCAAGTAAAGTCCCAAAATACTTGCAAGATAAAGTTAACCGATCACTTGAAATACTAGATCAAAATGAAATCATCTCTCCAGTAAATATGAGGAACAGCCAAAAGTTACACTTTCATAAACCCCGTTATTATTTTAGCAAAAGGAGAATCCTTAAAAATTGTTCTAGATGCAAGATATCTCAATTCACTAAGTGATGAATCTAAATGTAATTGACCTATTGAACCAATTCAACAAAATCTCACAAAAATAAACGGTAAATACTTCCCAACAGCAGATATGAATAGTGCATATAATCAAAAGCCGCTAGATGAACAATAAAGACGATTAACAGAATTCGTTGTTGGAAATCAACAATACGAATTCAACAGATTATTCTATGGAATTTCCATAGAACCATCATCCTTTTCAGCAATTATGAGTAAAACTTTCAGACCACCAATACTCAATTAAAAGCAATCACATATTTATACGATGTTTTTATGCAATCACAAACAAAAGACGAAATATTAATTCTCTTAGAAAAATGTCATCAAATATTACTACAAGAAAACATGAAAGCAGCCCCAGATAACTCACATTTTTTTCTAACACGAGTAAATTTTTTTGGAAATATTAAAAAAAGAAACACTATAAAGTCCATTAAAATCTCGCATAGATGCAATCCAAAAACTCCAATTATACTCAAATAAGAAGAAAATACAGGAATTTCTTGGAATGTTAAACTTCCTAATTAAATACGTATACAAAATGCAGTTATACTTAAGACCATTCTACAACATTTTTAGACAGCAAAATAACTTCGAATGGACAACAGAACACCAAAAACATTTGACGAAATAAAAACTCTTCTCACTGAACAATTATCAAACACTATTCCAGATCCCGATCAACCCTTTTATGCCATGTGCGACTCCTTAAATTTTGGCATCGGCGCAGCTTTATTACAATCTCACAATGGACCAAATAAAATGAACCTCATTTCAGCAAACTCGAGTCTATTCACACAAGCTGAACTTAGACTCTCTACACTTGTGAGAGAATGCACAGCCATAAAATAAACACTTACACAAAATGAATTTTTAATACTTGGATCTAAACATTCAACACTTTTATTTTCAGATCAAAAACCAATATTCTTTCTTTTTACACAAAAATCAAACCCAAACCATGGAGTTTACAGATTTCAACTAGTTTTAATGAAACTTCCAAACTTACATATAGCTTGGACAGCAGGAAAAAACCTTGCACTACCCGATACTCTCAGTAGAAATACACCACCTGAATTATTAACACGAAAAACAACAGTTGAAACACCACAAAATATAAAGTTTTTCTTTGCCAAAGATGGACATCACCAAGATTACAAGGCAAATTTGCAGTAAAAAATGATATAGACCAATCAAAAATAAATAATCTACAACAATTTCGACTATATCTAGATTGTCAAAACAATCATTACGAAATAGATTTATTAGGAAAATCCACAATCAAACAGACACCATACTCTTCAACCCTTCATGGATAAAAAACAACACACAACAGAAACCAGTCAAATAAAAACTTTAAAAAAAGAACTATTCCCTTTAATAGAAAAGGAAAATCTCAATGATAATATAAATTTATCAGGCCCATCAAATAATGATAAAAAATATACAATCAACCATGTTTTCAACCTTCATGACCCACTAGATACAATACCTCTATCAAAGGTAGAATTTGAAAACATTTTCCTACAAATAACAGAAAAAATAACACTCGAATTGTTAAAAAACATAAAAACCTTGACACAGTCAAGAAACAATTAAAATCTTGGCACAAGTATAAAACCAAGCCACTTGAAGCCGATACCACCATACTAGGAAACAAAACCCTTTCTTAGATATTTCAGAAAATTTAACAACACCTGTATCAATGAAAAAACAGATATCCTACAATACCAAAAACCTGATATCAAATTACCCTGCTGACCTTTAAGAATGATGCTTATAGCTTTTCATACCTCTCACTCTTTACACACTAAAAGACACTCAGGAGCAGAAAAAACATACTGAAATTTTATACAAAAAATTTATTTTCCAAATGCATCAATTTGGCTAAAAGTATTATGCAACGATTGCATAACATGTCAATTAAACAAACCATACCCAAACCAAAAACAAAATCGCAAAAAAAAACAAGATTTTAAAGCACAAAGTTTATTTTTCAATCACAGAATTTCTTCTGATACAAAAGGATCAATATCACCATCCTCAGAAGGAAACTCATATACAATGGTAATAGTAGATACATTCACACACTACGTAGCACTTAACCCAGTACCTCATTGTAACGCTTATTATGCATATACAACACTTTATGAACACTGGATAGCAAAATTCGGTTTACCCGAAATCCTTGTTACAGACAATGGCACTGAATGTATAAACAACTAAAACATTATACTATGCCACTTATCTAACATTAAACACAAACCACGTACATCTCATGCACCTTGGACTAATGGATTAGTCGAAGGCATGAACTGCTCACTACAAGAATATCTTAGATGTATCATTAACGGAAATGACACGGGATATACTGAATGGTCAACAGATGTAAAACTATTTCCACTATCTTATAATCCACAAATCATCACAACCTTAGGACTATCACCCTATGTACTGGTTTTCAACCAAAAACCACGGAAATCAATAATGTTCACAGAAAATTCTTCAAAAAATGGACAAGGTTATTGCCAACCCATTGAAGAATCGATATGTTACAATCAACCACTACATACCCACGATGAAGATCATTTTCTTCATCCACAAATTTTCAAATTAGCTTCTGGTACACACACCGAAAGGATTTTAAGCAGAGATAAAAAAAAACACAACGAAATTTGCCAGGAAGTAACAAAAAAATTATTACAACGACAAAATATTAATCCTCAAATAAATTCCCAATTTACCCCAGCTACAAATTTAAAAGTTGGAACATATGTTTTAATTCCAAACTTTACAACACAAAAAGGAATTTCTAAAGAATTACAACCACTCCTAAAAAGTCCGTATCAAATTATTGATAAACCCACTGATGTAACATACAAACTTACAGACTTGAACAAAAAAGAAATCTTTCAACATCAAAACATTCTTTTACCCTATTACCCGAAAGAGTACGCACTTCGAGAATTTACTCAAATAAAATCTTTTCTAGGATCTAAAGTTTTTCAAAATAGCTCAGAACAAAATCAAAAGCACTGATATTAACCCCAACCGAAAACAGTTAGAGAAAAAGGACAACGAACATCCCAAACAAATATCAAAAAACGTAGACAACAAAAAGATACATCAAAAAAAATCAAAAGTTATAAGAAAAAATTATACCACAAGATTGAAAAGAAAAATCTCCACATAGACAATCGTCGTGACTTCGTAATCAGCCACTAAAAGATTACAAAACATTCATCCCACAATCTAAATTATTAAAGAAAATTTCAAAAACTACTCTAAATTAATTAGTTTTTTCACCTCTTGAAGATATTTTCATGAACCGAACGTTTTCTCAAAATTCATGCTGAAAAGCTCTTGAACAAACTGGTTCAAATTCAGCCAACCAGAAGCTCTTCCGAATCATCACCTCATTTTTGACACGACTTCTCTAGCCGACAAATAACAACACTCAAGCTAATCTCTAACTATAACTAAAAGACCTCCAGGTAAAAAACAAGCAAACCGCTAAACATTGACAACTGAATTAGACAAAGTTTCAATATTACAACCATGCCCTATCAAGTAGTACAAAGATCAACAATATTGTCCCAACTTAGACCTCAAAAACCCCTCAGGCAAAAATTTTAATTTAGCCTAAAGAACAGAATGAACAAGATCATTTAGCCTAAAGTACGAATATCTCTCAGATAAACAACAACAAAACCAGGAAGACACTTAAGAGCCCTCCAAACTTTCCCTTCTCAAAAATTGCCGAAATCCAACCCACTTGTCTATAAATCTATAAATAATCCGGCCACACTTAAATTTTGCCTCAAAAATTAAATCATAATTTGACGAAGAAATCACTTCTTCAAATGCTCTTTTCTCAATTAATTCACAAACTTCATAATATAATTTCAAATCTTTTTTGAATTCTTTCCTTTTTTTCTAAATCTTGTATAATTTTCAGATCCAATTTTTTAGAAATATTCACCCTCACCGTGATACTTTTTTGCAACTTTGTTTTTCATTTTTTCTTCCCTAGCGCAAACTTACGTAAATTTCTCCAAAAGCATTGTCGACTTCTTCAGGTACAATATTTCAAAAAACTATCTAAATTTTTCAACATCTTTTCAGAAGATCAGATGTTTTTCTTCTTTTTATAATATTTTTCACATTTTTTACATCCCGGATAATGAAATTATGCGAATGTATAAAGACAACTATGGTAATTTTTGCATTAGCAACGATACTTTTAATCCTTTTCATTGAAAAGCTTTACAATAAACATAAAATTTCTTCGTAAATAAAAAATTTTTCAAAAAATTTGCAAAATTGCTAATCAACAGCCCCCACTCTAGTCCTCACCAACAACGCCCCAAGAACCTCCAACAACACCAACAAATACACAAACAAATAACCCTCAATCATCAACACGCATCTCTTTTCAAGACAATCCATATACATTTGAAGAAAGTCACGTACGATTGTCCGAACCACTAGAGCCAGTAATTCGCCAAGCATCGCTGAGCGAACCCTAATACGAACCAGATTATAAAATATACCCCCTTCAGAGATTTTTTAGGTTCAACTGCTACATCTGAAAAAATCAGAGAAAATCTTTTTAATCCCCCAGCCACTACAGAACAACTCCCTTATTGGGTGACACATGTTTTTCCTCAAGGCGAACCAAATTTAGTGAATAATCCAATAGGCGTTTCATCTGACACATCTTTGTCACCACCTGAATCTCTTTCACTCCGTTCAACCCCTTCTTTAACTTAAATTTCACAAACACCATTTCCTCCAAATTTTTTTTCTAAAATCTCGACACCAGATATAGAGAAATTTCAACAAATAACATACAACTATCATTAGATTGTGATAAATTCGTAGCACCCCCTCCATTATTTGGACAACATCACGAAAGTCAGAGATTACACAACTGGGCACTGAACAGGTTACAATATCGACAAGGCATTCACAAAGGTATTCAAGAACACAATATACAAATACTTACACAAGACAAATATGAAATCACAATAAAACTAAATTATAAAAATCGTCATCCCTTACCCCCAGTTCCTCCAAAGATAACAGCTCAACCTTTACCTCCCCCGTTTATAACCACAAAAACAATCTACTAATATGATAGATACACAAAAAAGACAATGGGATATACCACCTTTTATAATCCATATTCAGGACTATCGTACACATGTATCTTTTGAAGATACTAATTTTTCGGACTCTTTTAATTTCCAATTTTTCAAAACGAGATCACACAATCTTTCCCCTCGAGCAGGACCCTAGGATTTACTAGTCACACACTATGACTGTGAACAAAATGAACAAAAAAATTATGCATTAAACCAAGTCACTCAATGTGAATCCGAACCACAATCAATCGAGAGAACAAATGTATCAGCAACAATTTACTCAAAAGCATGAGCTACAACACTAACAGGATATAAATTCACAGCGACATTTTCCGAAAAAAAAGTAATTTGTTCCCAAGTCTCAAACGGAAACAAAAACAGATTAGACCATGAATCTTTCTACCAAACGAAGCCCTGACAATTGCGAAAAGGACTTGAAAGAAAAGAAATCACATCAAATAAAGGCAAAAACAGAAAACTAGTAAACTTCCAAGTTTTTCCAGACTCAGCACATCAAGCTGAACTTGAAAAATACCAAGGTCATATAAGATTAGATAACAAATTTCCGATTCACGGAGCGCATGGAAGATTGTTCTATGATCTCCATGATAAAAGTTGGATACCAGACATCGGATTAAACAACCCCTTAAATTGTAAGGCAGATACAGTTATAAAGGATACCAAGAAATAATGTTTTTTGATTGGAAAGTACAACTTGAAAAATTACAACAAACACGTGATTTAAAAGGTGACACTATTATTTATCAAGGAATGAGACTCGCTTTTAAAAACGACCAAGGTTATTGTGATCCTACTACACGCACACGAGCAAAAATCGTTTGGTTCCCCGAAGGCACCTGTACCACATTTCAAGTAGCAAAAAAAACATGCTAGAATCATAAAATTTTACCAAATTTTTTTATTGAATCAACCCCGTTTGAAGATGTAAATCCTGATCAACATAGTACATAGTAATTATAGATAAGAGACATAGTAATAATAGATTTAGAGACATCCATAATGTAGATAATAAATTGAAACGTTTCCAAATATACCCAGAAACAGAACTTGCATGTAAATACAACAAACCACTTTTTAAAACACAATATTCAGAAATTCTTGTCGAATGCGAAGACGGTTTCGACATGAATACAGGAACATTAATTAGACATAAAATGGCTACATCTCGTTCAACCACTGATGAAAACTAATATGTCCCAGTAAAATTTCAAAAAAATAGAAGACGAATTGGTGGAAAAATGAAACCACAAGACAAAGACAGTACACGTTTACAAGAACTATCACTCATGAACAACACTAATTCTGGCGCAATCTACTATGACATACACTTGGACATGAAACTAGATTACACAAAAAGTATAATTTTTCAACAAATGTCTTTGACAGAACTTGAAACACTTCATCAATTATGAAAACTCATGCAGATTTTACAATCACTTGCACTAACAGTACTTAAAAGATATTATGCACGATATTTTTTGTCAGGAAACATATAACATTTTATTGACTACGAAGGAAACATAATATGGTATTACACTTGTACCAAAAAGTATCACCTTTATATGTTTTTGAAGATAAAAGATGCTATAAAAGAATCCCAACATTCTACAAAAATAAAGTGCATTTCGTTGATACACTCTCCCGCAGAACTTATTTATGGTATACAGCAGTCCCATGGGGATCAAAAAATAGCCACAATGTAGTACAGCTAAACCCTGACGAAGAAAACTACTATCTTCTCTTACCATATCCTACACTCATGAAACCATTCAAAAAATTTTCGCCAGAAAGCATTAGAGCTATTGCACGCAACCCCAATTTTGATTAACAATCAATCGGCATATACTCCAAATCCGGCATCCAACATTTATTCGAGCACAACAATTTCAAGAATTACTCAAAAAAATGTACACAAAACAACGACAATTCATAGATCAAAATCTACACAAACTTGCAGAGACAGCAGGCTTTTCAGACATATACACACAAGACTAGAGCGGAAATTTCAAAGATATTAAAGAATAAATTTTTATTAAATGGCGAAAAAAACAGACCACAAGATATATCACTGATAAATATTTTAGTTTTGTTAATCTGAAAAACGAACTTCTTGCCTTTTTAGGATGGCCCTTCTACATCTTAGAAAAATTGACTATATTATACGCAATGTTTAGTTTTTTTTTGACTTTTTCTCTCTCTCTTAAAAGGAATCTACAATACATGCGCAATACACACACATAAGTAAACAGAGAGGCAAGTGTAGCACGCATACTTTTAGCAGGACTTTTTGGAATATACTCGACATCAATCAATAAAATTCTTTTAGACGTTCAAAAGAAAGAAGCCAATACCAAGTTATCAACACCACCAAACACGAATCACGAAACGATACAAATACAACGCCTATAGCACCACAATTGCAAAACCTCAACCATAACCATCCCTAGCAATGGTACCAGGAAATTTCAGAAATATCGCCATAACAGACCTCATAAATTCGAGACCTAATTATCCACACAGCCCAATTCAACACATAATAACCCAAAAACCCAACATGGACGACACATACGAACAAATTATAGAAAAACCTTCCCATCATCCCAATTTTTGCTTCCCCCATCTCAGTCACCTCATCATAACACTTCATCCCGCATTGAATCAAATTCCAACACCACAGTATATAACAATATCTCTCAATTCAACAACTCCGATATCGAAACACCCGACGAATTTGCAGTTCTGAACCCAGTCCATCAACACTTTCCCATCCTCCCTTTCAATCCATCCATTTCCAAGTCAAAATTGAACCTCTTTTCCCTCCCTCTCCCATTTCATGTGTTACACCCATATATTCCCCTCTAATCAGTGAACCATCCGATAACAACGACCAAGATCCCACAAAAATATCACAAGAAGTTGATTACTTCATAACACTACAACAACAATTACAACACCCTCAAACACTAACTATTCACCAACTCTCACGATCTATAACATCATCCAACCCATCAACCCCAACGCCCTTTTCAAATTATACAACCTCCCAAAACCCGCCTTCCTCATCAACCCCATCCTCTAGTACAAACCGCGCTTACCGAACCTTTAAAAGAAAATTCTCAAAAAATCCATTCCCATCTAACCCAGGAACATCCACCACATTTATCAATCATCCATTTCACACTAATACCAGAGAATTCTTCCAAATTTGTCAACCCTTTTTGCCCCAATGTACGTACTTCCATTCAGACCCCAATGATGAGAATCCCATTTATGTAAACGAGCATGTATTCTACCCTACACTTTCATGGACATCTAATTACCACTTTACTAATCCACTATCACTACCACTATGTAACACCCCTCATGATAATGAAGTATGCAGCACCCAATTTTATCTTCTGACAACAGCAATAGCCCCAAAACAATTTACGCAAACAGGATACAGACAATCACTAACTAAATTCACTGCATCTAAAGCTAATAATTATTCTATCGATTATTACGCTCAATACATCATTCGGCCTAATGAAGACTTCTTTCTAAACAACGACCCATTTGCTAGCCCCCAACTAACTGAAAAAATTTTCAGAAAGACCTCATACACCTTCACTCTCAACATCTTAAATAAAAAGTATGACAAGGTCATCTCAGCAGCACTACGAAGTATTCATGCTTATGACTCATACTTTAACAAATTTAACCACTTTTCACTAACCTTTCGTTTCCTCACACCCAAAGAACGTGTTTTGCACTGTTCACACGAATCATGTTTCGAACTAAGCAAACACACACATACACTTACTACAAGTTCATTCGACACCACTACACTCTCAACACACCTGCACGACAACCTCAACAGATATCAATACTTTAACTCTAAATACACATCACCATTTTTTCTTAACTTCACCTATTGTATTAAAGACACTAACTTACAAGGCACGAAATTATGATCACATCACCCAGATGTATATCTTCTCTCCCCTAACCAAACTCCTAAATGTAGACAAATCCCGCACACTAAATGTCGCTCATGAGTTCCTCCAGCCCGTTGAGGTCCCAAAACTAGAATTCATATATAACACTCGCTAAAAGCACAAACGTTATAATCTTATTCAAAACACTCCGTATGAACAATCACCTAACACTGAAGAGCACAACATCATCGAAGAACTCGAATTGTTTTGGCCACTTCTGCAAACTAAACACATCATTCGTTTGCTAGCTAAACTGCTAACCTCATCTGATATCATCCACGATGTTTTTCCCCATGACTTCTTCACCGACGATTAGGTAATATGAACTCAATATTTTACTAATAAATTATAATAAAACAACACCGACCATTCTTATTCAATGTTTTCTTTTTGTTTCTTCATAGGCACAATCATCAATCATCTACAAAAGAAAAACAAAACAAAAAAAACTTTCTATCGATTCATAAATTTCTATTAATGAATTCAATAATTGAAGCAAGAAAATTATCCAAAGCAGTAAATTAACTAAGCTAGACACAAACAAAAATGTTTTTTTTTTAATCTTCAATATCATCCGCAATTTCATCTTCTGAACTAGCTAGACTAGTAAAAGATAAGTAAAAGATTACGCTTTCAAAAAAATTACATGAGATGAAACATACTTTAAAAAATCACACAAGGACGTTGTCGTTACAGTCACACATAATTACAAATAATCTTAGAACTCATACGTACACAAAAATACGTACAAAAATTATGATCAGATACGTGAAGAAAATCACTCTTTTTTCTGTGATGTAGGGGATGGTTTCTGGTGGGTAAACTAGTGTCTCTTGGAAACCTTTGACTGTTTTGGATGTTTGGTGATATTTTATTCGTATTATACGTTATTGATAGACACATGAAAAACAAAACATCTATAGATGAATTTCTAATTGAGCATAACTACAAAACTAACCAAGCACAAGCGTACACACGGCCATACATACTTCGTCAACCCACATACAAGTATATGGTACTTTTTTGTACTTAAACACTATCTAGAGATATAACCTTACATGTTCCAGCCAAATCAGAAACAATTAGTTTTTTTTGCAGCTTTAAATTAGATCACATGGCTGAACTTGGTTCACCAGACCTACAATTGAGTATCTACTGGTACAAATTAACATAGAACATAATATACATCCTGTCTCTTATAAAAACATAAACACTGTGAGCATCTGCATTCACCCATACTTACGTACATTTTTTTGATAAAACCCATCTAAACAAACATCAAGCCATCACTTAGAGATACGAAAAAAAAATCGACATGCTCACCCAGACATGTACGCAGAGAGACTTGCATAGTACATCTATAGAAACTACTGAAAACTTCTGAAATTTTTTAGAAAAATTACATTGAGTTTTAGTTTCGGATCTAATTCTAGTTGTGGCATCATATTTTAATATGCTTTAAAAAACTTTTAGAAGCAATAATTGTTTTTTATATGGATACCTATCTCAAAAAAAACTGGAAAAATACAGAAAAATATAAAACAAGAAACAACAAAAAAATGTTCATAAACAAAAGACACATGCAATTGAACAAACCTAAATTCGGGCAGACATGCATGCATACAATTAATTGTCTACACAATTTACAGATATCATACAGACACCAACGCATACAATCGAACATACATACGCACATTTATTATTTTCATTGATTTTTTAGGCAGACAAACCTACACCGATTAGATAATTTTTTCGTGTTTTTGACCATGATATTTAAATGTTTATTTTAATGTACCGTTGAGAATTTTTTTTTACGTATATGAACAATGATCAAATTGTTCAATAAAGCAACAGAAAATTGAGAAGTTTAAAAAATAATGGAAAACTCCTTGCATATTTATTTTAAAACGAAGAAGAAAATTGAAAACTTCCCGTTGAAAATTTAGAAAACAAAGACACTCTTAGAGAAAACGAAAAGATATATTTTTCATTTTTTTATCTTATACCTTTTAATGTTTTGACATCAGTTGCTTTTTTTTCTTCTATGAACCATTATATATTTGCACATTGAAACAAATCTTTTTTTTGTTAGCAAGCTCACCAAAAGTTTGCCCACTTGCCCCAATTAAATTATATGATAGAAATTTCCAAAATTTTGCGCAGTACTTTTTCTGCTAGGTGATATCAACCTGAGTGCAAGTAGAAATTATCACGAGGTTGGTTTTTGAACGGTAGTGATAAAGACCGAACACGATTAAGTTCCTCATACAACTTGTTGTAGCTTTCACTATGCTTTGCTTTTCTTCAGTTTGTGCAGAAAATGTTGTCTTTTCAAACCAAGCAGTACTTAAAAGGGAACCGTTGAACACGTTGCGAAGCATATCTCCTATAAAAGACACAAATAACCACAAAGTATCGCAAACGAGTCCTTTACAGTACTGAGAGGTATTCAATACAAACCGAGAGCAAATTGCTTTTGACTTTTTCTTTTTCAGCTTCAACAGTTTCTAATTTGTTTTGAATTTTAAACTGCTGTTTATTTTATTATTTGATTAGAAACTTGGAAAAATTGAGATAAAACCAACCGTAGAGACAATAATGCTTACGTCCACGAGAGCAAATTTCTATCGGGAATTTGATCTATGTAGGGCAGAATCAAGCTCAAATAAGAATTTATGACGACACGATAACTTTTCACTTCTTTCAGACACAAATTCTATCACTGAGCGTCAATAGCTTCAAAAAACTGAGTTCGGTTGCTGATCACCATCGAACTGCTGATTTGTAATATTGACTGTTTGTTACAAGATTGTATGAACTTATTCCACGTACTTTCAGTATGTGTCGGTTCTAAGACGAATGCTTGCAATGGTGCCGGTCCTTCAACTGATTAACAACCAGAAAGCTTTTGGTCAAATTATTTAGCAGGTCACACCATCTTCAAATCTTTCAAAACTCGAAAAAGAATCAACCGAATTTCGATGAAGATGAGCTCAACTTCTGCAATTTTTTGATGCGGAAAAGGTACATAGGAACCATTTGTTATGCACAGAGATGATGAGTTATGCATAGGGATAAAAAGAAATCATCTACTCACGAGGATTAATTGAAAAAATTTTTTAAAAAATTAGAAAACAATTTATAAAGTATCCAACTTTTTTGAAAATTGTTTTATAAAGTTTAAAAAAATTTAAAAATTTTCGAAAAAAATTGAAAAAAAAAAATTAAAACAAATTTGGGAATTTTGTTTTAGTGGAAAAAAAGGTTTGGGAAAATTTTCACAAAAGGATCCTTGCAGGTCGTTACCTAAGCATTAGGGAGTATTGGTTGTCGTGTAAATTATGAGGATTATTGGTTGCCATTTAACACATAGTGAATAATATGATTTATGCCTAATGGTCATCCATGGGTGTCGAACCCCACCACATTCTCCCCACATGGGTGTCGAACTATAAGCAAACTAAATAAATAGAACAGCGCCTGATCTCATTGTTTTCCCTACTGTTCCGTTCGAGGGAATCGAAGACTTTAAAAGATGCAATCACACGTCAAAAAAGTAACCAAAAAGGAAATTAAAAAAAAAAGTTCTTTAATAAATTATGATTAGTTTCAATAGCTTAAACAACTAATCACTATGCGGTTCCATGTTCAACAAGATCCTGGATAAATACAAAGCTGACTGCATTTTTAGGTTTATGGAGCAGTTTTCACCTTCAACATTTTTTTTGAACATTCTCCCCACACGCTTTGTAAGTAAAAAGCGAAATACTTTGCATATAGTATTTTTTAATTGGGACTAAATAGCATGCCTCAAGTTAGAATGATTTCCAACACGAGTTGTATCATTTCCAACACGACTAAAAGAGGAAGAATCGAACACGTTGCAAAGCATATCCCCTATAAAAGACATAAATAACCACAAAGTATTGCCAATGATTCCTTCAAAGTACTGAGTATTAATTAAAACAAACTGAGAGCAAATTGCTTTTTTATTTTTAATTTACAGCTTAAACAGTTTCCAATTGGTTTTAAATATTAAACCGCGAAGTTGCTGTTTTTCAACAGCTGATGGAAAAGTTGAGAAGTTCAAGACAAAATCAACCGTAGAGACAATTACTCATATTTCCACGAGAGCAAATTGTTATTGGGAATTTGGCCTATATTATGCAGATCCAAGGCTCAAATAAGAACCTATGACGACACGATAACGTTTCATTCTTTCAGACACCCTTTATACCCTGAGCGTCAAAAGTTTCAAAAAGTGAGTTTAGTTGCCGATCATCGTCGAGCCGCTGATCGTAATATTGCTGTTTTTCACAAGCTTGTATGAACTTATTCCATGTACTTCCAGCATAAGACGCTTCTAATACGAATGCTAGCAATGGTGCCGGTCCTTCAGCTGATTAAGCACCACAAAGAAATTGGTCAAGCTAATTAGCAGCTCACCACATCTTCACTGAAATTTCGAAAACAGAATCAACCGTATTTCGATGAAAATGAGCTCGACTTTTGGGATATTTTGATGCGGAAAAGAAAAACAAAAGACGATCTGTTATTCGATGAATCTCAACAGGCGTTAACCTGTGTGTAATTATCAAAAATAAAGTATGACGAAAAATGTCATTGCTTAACATGCTCTGAGTGACAAGAAAACCATGTAGCACTTCAACACTGAGATAATTCCTGTCGATTACGATGACCTAGAAAAATTACAATGCTGTTAATTAGATGATTTTTGTGCCTAAAACTTGTCTTGGTCAATCACTTCAACATTCAAAACTGGAAGACTGATGCTAAGTTAATGATAAAAAGATAAATCTAATTAAATTTTCGGAAAACAGTGGCCAACATTTACAACAGAATGCTATTTTTCTATCCTCCAACATTTCCTCTTCTAAATAGAAAGAATTAAATTTTTATAGAGGTAATTTGGCAAGCATGTGGATTTTTAGTTATTTATAAAGATCATTAACGATGCATAGGGACCATAAGTTGTATTTGGAGATCACTAGCAATCAAAAAGATCAATAGTTAAGTGAGGGATCCTTAGTTAAATACCGAACTTATCAAGTATTCATAGAGATCATCAGTTATACATAGCGATTATTAGTTTCAAATAGGGAAATTTTGTCATACACATGGATCATTAGTGTTACGTCGGGAGAAATAGTTATACATAGGAGTAATTGATTATTCATAACGTTTATTAGTCATACTTATGAATAAAAAGTCACACACAGTTATCAATAATTATACATGGGGATAAAAAAACTAAAATACATAGGAACCATTTGTTATACATAGAAATCCTTAATTATGCACAGAGATCATGAGTTATGCATAGGGATAATTAGAAACCATCTACTCACAAGGAATAAATGAAAAAACAATAGAAATTAGAAAACAATTTATAAAGTATTGAATCTTTTTGAAAAGTGTTTTAAAAAGTTTAAAAAAGATTTGAAAAAATTCGAAAAACTTTGAAAAAAAAATAAAACAAACTTTGGGATTTGTTTTTGTGGAAAAATGTTTGGGAAAATTATCACATAAGGATCACTGCAGGTCGCTACCTAAGGCATAGGGAGTTTTGGTTGTCGTGTAAAACATGAGGATTATTGGTTGCCATTTAATACATGGTGATTAATATGATTTGTGCCTAGTGGTCATCCGTGGGTGACAGCCCCTCATCATAGAGGACTATAAGCAAACTATTTAAGTAGAACAGCGCCTGATCTCAATGTTTCTCCTACTGTTCCGTACGAGGGGACAGAAGACTTCAAAAGATACAATCACACGTCAAAAAATATACATAAAACACAACTTAAACAGCTAATCACTATGTGGCTCCATATTCAAAAAACTAGAGAAAAAACAAGACTGATTGTATCAGAGCGAAGCCCTGAAGTTTCTTACTGCATTTCCAGGTCTAATTAGCAGTTTTGACTTCAAAATTTTTTTTTAATGATCCACCACACGCTATTGAAAAAAAAGTGAAATACTTTGCATAAAGTAATTTTTTAATTAGACTAGATAGAATGCCTCAATTCAATTTGATTTGTAATGCCTTCCAACACGGGTTGTATCGCTCCCGGTTCAGTTCACTTTAAGAAGTAGAGAAAAAATAGTGAAAAAAAACAGTGATTGCCAATGATGAAATATCAATGTTCGTTGCCATAACAGAAAATTTCTTTGACAGATTATCCTTATTTTGGCTAATTATCGGCAATGGAACAACAATAAAAAACAGCAGAAAATTTAAAATCGATCAAAATGAGCGAAAATGATTAAACGGCCGGGGTTCGATCCCGCAACAACCAGTTTAGTAGACATGTACTCTACCTCTGCGCCCTAAAGCCAAATGGAATACACAGAATATGGGTTTATTGTTCTCGTTTGAAAACTACAAGAACGAGTTAAGTTTTCATAAGTTCTAGCGCTGAATTTTTGCAGAACCCAAACGAAATAGCTCTGAAATATCACAGATGTAGCTCTGCAAATTGTCTGAGTTACAAATGAATCAGCGTTGGAAAATAGCGATCACTGGGATACTACAGAAAAATTTTACTGTGGGACTTCAACCCGGGACTGCTTACGGTTATTAGCGCTAAATCTGTCGCGTGTTAATTGTCTCAAAATGGCCAAGTTGGCAATTTTCTAAATACCATAATTATACAAAAGGTGAAACATACATTTTTTTAAAAATTGAACCCAGGACAACATTTTTCTTCAAAAATGGCTAGTTGAAAATTCGAAATTTGTCTGGAGAAAAAACCACCTGAGCAGAAATACTTCGTCACTTTCCTCGAAAGTCGAAACCTGACGTGACAAGACAGAGATACAAATAGTTCAAATGAGTGCCAAGAAATTGTTTAATCGAGAAGTAAACAGAGAACGACAAACACGTGTAGAGATTTCACGAGTGAACAGCCGACACAAATAAAATAATTGTGTAAAAAATGATCAGAGAGAGAGCAACTCATACAGTTGAAAAAAGCGCTGCTGGTTTACCAGAGACGGTAAAGGCATAAGATTGATTTCGTGACGTGTGAAGTCGATGAGTGGAGCACTTTCTGCAAACTTTAACGAAACTTAGGAAGTTTGCTACATTTTATTGGTATGGATGCGGGAGAAATGATTTCATTAAGAAGCACCCGACATTAAAAAATCAGCTCATACGTTCATCCGAAGAGAGTTTTATCCGAAGAGTTTGCCTAGATATTTTGACAGTGAAAAACGCAATTTAAGGAAAGACCGAATTGTAATCAATCAAATGCAGAATGCAGCAAAGCACTTGTATTAATCCACGAAGCACTGATTTTGCAAGCAGCTAAATTAGGGTTGCGATGTCTTGAATTTTTTTAAAAAATGTTCGAAATCAGCTGTTTTGTGTTTAGTAAAAAAGGTTTGCTCATTTTCAAAACTGCCGCACATAAATTTACGAGGTTGTAGCTAATTACCCAAGTTTAGTAGTTACGACGTCGTTATTTTTGCGATCGAAAACCCCATAGTTAGGATAAGGTTTCTCAATCGTGCACAAAACTTGGAGTTGTAGCCTTGATCAGCGCTTGATTGATTGAAAAATCCAATGAAAATTGTTGCAAAAAAATTAAGAGTTTGATAATATTGTTATATGATTGGTTTAATACAAAACTAAGACAATTCAGGAAGTTTTCTACGTATTGTAAAAGCGAGACAGTCAAACTTTTGGTGGCTCTACTTTTGAGAAACCAAGGTCTTTGCCACTTGTATTCGGTTACGAACACAATCCAAAATTTTTAAGAAGTTGAATTTTATAAATATTTATACTTTTTGTTATAACGAAAAATGCTAGTCATACAGTTCCATATACATAAAAATGTTTGATTTGCATTTTTGATCAAACCACGTTGATAGACACGGTCTGTAAATAAGAAGCGATAGTCTAAAATTAAGTTGCAATTTAGTATAAAAACTAGTCGCAATTATAGTTTGAAAGTTTTTCACCACCTAAGTATGGAAATAAGTCATTTAACCTGAAGAAACAAAAATGCAACAAAACTGCTCGTATCAGTGCAAAAAACTGAATGTGGCAACTGACTTTTACAGCATTGTTCGCTACAAAAAATTATCTAGAATTTTTCTAACAGAAAAAAAAAAAAAATTTTAGTTTTTTCTACATCATCCCCCCATACGCATACAAAACACAGAGCAATAGATTTCGCTCTTAGTAACAAGGACATATGATAAATTCACTGTTTCAACCAATTTTGAACGATTTCTTTGAGTAATTAAATCGCCGCTTACGCGTTAAAAGCGCGAAAAATATCGCGCGTTAATTGTCCTAAATTGGCCGTATTGGCAATCTTTAAACCGTCATCACTCTTTGAAATTGTTCAGGCGAATATTTGTTCAAATTTGGGCTTAAGATAACAATACAATTCGGCTGACACAAAATTTCCGTCAGAAGTTTTTAGTTAAATAGTTGAAACTTGTCGGAATAGAAAAACCACCGCGAGCACAGATTTTCCGTTACTTTCGTTACGAAAATCGGAACAAAAAGTTGGACAAAAAATTGAGAACACAGTCTTAATAAAGGCCGCAGATATGAAAGCTAGCTACACAAGAGCTCGACCAAAACTCCGAAGATTGAAATTTGTTGGCAAAACTTTTTTAGAATTTGAGGACTTCAAGCCTGTGGTGCAGTGTCAATTCTCTGCACATTATTATGTCATGTTTATTATAGTCAGTTGTTCTGACTTTGGATTGCAAGGTCTTTGACGACCTGTCAAACCGCGGTCTAGCTTCTATACAAATCTTCTCTCACTTTCTTGTCAACTTTTGTAGGACCTAAGTCGATATAATTTGTTTGTCATGACAATGAATATATCATTGTTTATCTACATATTTATATACACAAGATGAATGGAAACTAAGTAAAATTTTAAGTTGGTCTTCTGAGTTATCACATGTCGCAGCCAGCATTTCCGGTTGTTCGCAGAGTCGATGAAACTAATGAAGAACGTAGGGCAAAAGGCCCCAGAATTGCACCTGGTGTTTTCTTTTATGAGGCAGATCAACGTATCAAATCTCGACTTTTTTTCTCTGGGCTCCGAAGGCAGGAAAATTTTATTCGAAGTTAATCTCATTCAGACCTCAGTGCTATCGCGTTTAAAGATTTATAAGATAACCGGGTTTTTCTATTTAAAAAGGAGAAAAACTATATCATCGAAGGTCTTCAATTATACAACGCAGGCCACGCCGATCATGAGTGTTTAGAAGCCTTCCACTCGCGTCTTATGGCTCAAGCAGCCCTGACGGCTAGACGGTAGATCAAGAGAAAAAATATTGAGGTATATATATTCATTGCCAAAATGCGCTATAAAAACATACAACGAGAAGTATTCAATTTGTCTGGAAGGACCCCAGAAGAAACGGCGTAGCTGCAGGAGAAGGGGGCCCAGACAGCAACCAGTTTACAAAAATAACTGGCATTTTCATCAGTGGCCGGCAGCACGTCCCATCAGGGGTCCAATTTTGCTCAAAACTTTCGTATCAAGCAAGAACCAACATATTCGGTGCAGGGGAAGAAACTGTCCGACCGGATCAATCGAGCTCAGTCTAATAGCCAACAGAAAAGAAGTAACAACTCCAAGGATGCCAAAACTAGCTATTTCTGCGGAAAAAAATTCACTGCAAACCACAAGCAAAGTTAACCACCAAGGAATGTCACATGTAGAAATTGCAGTAAGAAGGAACACTTTGCAAACTTTGTTACAATTCTAAAGGCGTGGTCAATTTAGATGTAGAATCAGACGAAACTACTGAGGAGTGTTGCAATTTAATTACTTGTGATAGTGTGTCAGAGTTAGCAATTCTGGTTGTTGACGGGGTCTCCCGCTCAGTTTCGTCTTCAATCACTGCCTCGGTGAAATAACTGGAAGTAGTCAATGCAGCTACCAATAACTTGCGTTGTATCGAAATCAACCTTCGATGCAATCGAACATTTTTGAAGCGACGGTGGATACGGTAAGTCCTGCCTTCTTTTTAATTAAAAGATCAGCAGAATATATCGTGAAATCTTACCTTCAGCGGTTGTATTGGACGAAAAAGATTGTCCGATAGATAAGTTGTATGTCAACTATAGCCGGAAACGTATTGGTTTGTTTGGCACACTGATAGTGGACGTGTCATCTTTGGGTTGGAAAGTGTAGTCAGCTAAATTCCTCGTCTCGGAGAACCGAACGCGTTGTCTGCTGGGTCTAGATTTGCAATTTCATTTGGAGATCCGGACGATTCTAGTAAGTCCGTCTATGCCACTGGTGGGCAAAACTTCCCAGTAGGAACCGAAAGAGCAGAAAAAATTCATCTATGTTTTTTTTTCGTATCGGTAGATCAAATAATCACCAAGTTTTCTCCGCGTTCAAGTAGCCAGTTATTCCAATTCAATTAAAAAGCAGGCGGGTTCCAGTTCATATTCAGGAGAAGGTCGGAGAAGAAAATCGTAAACTCGTTCAAGAAGGTCATATTGTGAAACTCAATAAGTGCACTAGTGAACACTTCATCTCTCCGATTGTTATCACAGCGAAGAAAGATGGATCGGTAAAGATGGCATTGGATGCAAAACCCATGAATGACAAATCCATAAGAATCAATATCAAATGACAAACATGTTGGAGTTGTTTGACTCAGCTGCCAGATCATCACGTCAAATAAGGATGGTGAGGTTTGGTTCACGTTGTTGGACCTGAAATTACTCTGAGTGACGCCGTTAGTAGTCATTTTATTTTCAACTTTATTTGTGGGGAACAGACGGACACTTATCGCTTCAAAACTGTATTTTATGGACTTACCGATATGCCCAAATATTATCAAAAAGCTATGGATAATACTCTTAAGGGGTTGTGGGAAGTTTTTTTTTGTTTCTTGGCCGATATTCTGATTGTCTCGATGGTCTCAGTGGCCGAACAAAGAAGACTTTTGGAGAAGGTTTTTGTCGGACTAGAGGAGGGAGTATTTGCTCTCAATTTGTCAAGGTGGGAATTTTCTTTAAATCATCTGTCCTGGTTAGGCTTCGACATCGATTCTGGAGGTCATAGACCACCAAAAATCAATGCTGTGTTGGCTCTTGAACCATGAAAGACGTAAAAGCAACTCAGATCATTCATGGACTCTTAATGATCTGCATTGGTTTTTGCCGAATCTTCAGGTCTATTCGGACCAACTACGTCCGTCGCTGAAGTTGAGCAACAAAAGCAGATTTGTTTGGGGGGAAGTGCAGCAAACCCCGTTTTACAATATTCTTCACCTTATCGCCAATATCATATTGGTCTTGTGAGCATTTCCGAAACTATTTATTAGGTAACCATTTCGAAGTTCTAACAGACCACAAAGCAATTGTTTTGGCCTTAAACACAAGTAGGGATAACAAAATCCATCAATCCCTTTTAAGCCATTGTTTATTGCAGATTGTTTATTGCCATTCATCTTTGATTTTATTCATAACTCAGGAAGCAACTAGGGAATAGTCGATTATTTGTCTCGGTTTCCATTTTTTGCGGCTCCTTTGCCAAATAGTTTTGACAAACAATATGTGGTTAATTGTATTAGCCGATTTTTTGATGATTTCCTGGACCATTGTGTTCATAATCCACATATGAATCGCCGGAAAAACACAAACGAATTTCTGCTTTCTCGGTTAATTCAATTTCATGTCGCAGGAAAATTCATGTCCGGGTGGCTTCAACCAGAGAGAAAAAGTAATCAATTAAATCATAGCTTGGATTGGGTTACTCCGACGATAGAGGGCGGAGAAACTTCTGTCAATTGTTCGTCTAATACTTGTTCTATTTCGGAGTGTAATGCGCGCTAGGGGGCGGATAGTTAAGTGACAGCAGCCGCGAGCAATCAAAACGTAACACCGGTTGCGTCAGCTCTCCGCAAAAGGGCGGTTTATTTTCAGCAGAGCCGTTCAGCCAATCACAATTCAGCTGGTTTAATTTAATCAATGTCATTTTCTCAGCGGTTTTCCTAAATTGCATGCCGTTCTGGGTTTTCAGCTTGTCAATAACCGTAGTAGTCATTTTGTTGCTGCTATTCAAACATCTTATCTCTATTTTCTTGGTTTCTTGCTCTGACAGTTTGGTTTAATGGGGTTTGGTGTTCTTCACTCAGGTAATTTTTCGGAGAATCAACATGAATCAGTCACGCGATGACAGTTTTGAGCGACTAGTCAACCAAGTCATGCCACTCAACCGGACTTGGTTTTCGTTGGACCGATTGTGACCAAGAGTTCGCTCGAGAGCAGTTCGCCCGAAAAAGAAAATGTCAACCCAGCGTGCAGACGCATTGAATGATCAGTATGCTAATCTTCTGGCGATCTTTCGCTCGCAGGGGCTTCGGAAATTTGGTCCAGTGGGTCGTCCGAAACAACAGGTCCTCAGTTTGGATATCCTCAAATATCAAGTTGTCACTCCAGATCGGAAATCGCAGTCGGGTCTAGTGGGGATTCTTGATACGGATGTGTTGTCAGAGCTTACAGACGAAGATCCTAGCATTTTTTTGATGAAAAGGGCTTTGATTAACAAGGATTACTAAGCTTTCAGCTGGATCGACGCGCGTATCTGAAATTGTTTTGGCAGTGCTCAGCAGTAGTATACGGTTGTGTTGAGGTGGACAATCGTATTGTTATCCCAAATGTTCTTCGAAAACCAATTCTTGCTCGCCTTCACAGGACTGCTTACGGTTATTAGCGCTAAATCTGTCGCGTGTTAATTGTCTCAAAATGGCCAAATTGGCAATTTTTAAAACCCCATAATTATACAAAAGGTGAAACATATATTTTATTTCAAAAATTGAGCCCAGGACTATATTTTTCTTCAAAAATGGCTAGTTGAAAATTCGAAATTTGTCTGGAGAAAAAAAGCAACCGATCAGAAATACTCTGTCACTTTCTTCGAAAGTCGAAACAAAAACGTGACATGACAGAGATACAAATAGTTCAAATGAGTGCCAAGAAATTGTTTAATCGAGAATTCAACTGAGAATGAAAAATTAAAATATTTGTTTAAAAAATGATCAGAGAGAGCAACTCAAACAGTTTAAAAAAGCGCTGCTGGTTTACCAGAGACAGTAAAGGCATAAGATTGATTTCGTGACGTGTGAAGTCGATGAGTGGAGCACTTTCTGCAAACTTTAACGAAATTTAGGAAGTTTGCTACATTTTATTGGTATGGATGCGGGAGAAATGATTCTTTAAGAAGCAACCTACATTAAAAAATCAGCTCATACGTTCATCCGAAGAGAGTTTTATCCAAAGAGTTTGCCTAGATCTTTTGACAGTGAAAAACGCAATCTAATGAAACACCGAATTGTAATCAATCAAATGCAGAATGCAGCAAAGCAATTGTATTAATCCACGAAGCACTGATTTTGCAATTGTTTAGAATTTTAAAAGAATGTTCGAAATTAGCTGTTTTGTGTTTAGTAAAAAGGGTTTGCTCATTTTCTAAACTGCCACACATAAATTTGCGGCACAAAAATTTACGAGGTTGTAGCTAATTACCCAAGTTTAGTAGTTACGACGTCGTTATTTTTGCGATCGACAGCCCCACAGTTAGGATAAGGTTTCTCAATTGTGCACAAAACTTGGAGTTTTAGCCTTGATCAGCGCTCGATTGATTGAAAAATCCAATGAAAATTTTTGCAAAAAAAATAAGAGTTTGATAGTATTGTTATATGATTGTTTGAGACAAAACTAAGACAATTCAGGACGTTTTCTACGCATTGTAAAAGCGAGACAGTCGAACTTTTGGTGGCTCTACTTTTGAGAAACCAAGGTCTTTGCCACTTGTATTCGGTTACGAACACAATCCAAAATTTTTAAGAAGTTGAATTTTATAAAAATTTATACTTTTTGTTATAAGGAAAAAAGCTAGTCATACAGTTCAATATACATAAAAATGTTTGATTTGCATTTTTGATCAAACCATGTTGATAGCCACGGTCTGTAAATAAGAAGCGATAGTCTAAAATTAAGTTGCAATTTAGTATAAAAACTAGTCGCAATTATAGTTTGAAAATTTTTCACCACCTAAGTATGGAAATAAGTCATTTAATCTGAAGAAACAAAATGCAACAAAACCTGTCGTATCATTGCAAAAATCTGAATGTGCCAACTGACTTTTGAAGCATTATTCGCTACAAAAATTTATCAAAAATTTTTCTAACAGAAAAAAAAATAAAAAACTTTTAGTTTTTTCGACATCATCCCCCCATACGCATACAAAGCACAGAGCGATAGATTTCGCTCTTAGTAACAAGGACATATGATAAATTCATTGTTTCACCCATATTTGAACGATTTCTTTGAGTAATTAAATCGTCGCTTACGCGTTAAAAGCGCGAAAAATATCGCGCGTTAATTGTCCTAAATTGGCCGTATTGGCAATCTTTAAACCGTCATCACTCTTTGAAATTGTTCAGGCGAATAATTCTTCAACTTTGGGCTTAAGATAACAATACGATTCGGCTGACACAAAATTTCTGTCAGAAGTTTTTAGTTAAATAGTTGAAACTTGTCGGAATAGAAAAACCACCGCGAGAACAGATTTTCCGTTACTTTCGTAACGAAAATCGGAACAATAAGTTGGACAAAAAATTGAGAACACAGTCTTAACATAGGCCGCAGATAAGAAAGCTAGCTACACAAGAGCTCGACCAAAACTCCGAAGATTGAAGTTTGTTGGCAAAACTTTTTTAGATATTGAGGACTTCAAGCCTGTGGTGCAGTGTCAATTCTCTGCACATTATTATCTCATGTTTATTATGTCATGTTTATTATAGTCAGTTGTTCTGACTTTGGATTGCAAAGTCGTTGACGACCTGTCAAACCGCGGTTTAGCTTCTATACAAATCTTCTCTCACTTTCTGGTCAACTTATGTAGGACTTAAGTCGATATTATTTGTTTGTCATGACAATGAATATATCATTGTTTATCTACATATTTATATACACAAGATGAATAGAATCTAAGTAAAGTTTTAAGTTGGTCTTCTGAGTTATCACAGGTTGCAGCCAGCAATTCTGGTTGTTCGCAGAGTCGATGAAACTAATGAAGAACGTAGGGCAAAATGCCCCAGAATTGCACCTGGTGTTTTCTTTTATGAGGCAGATCAACGTATCAAATCTCGACTTTTTTTTCTCTGGGCTCCGAAGGCAGGAAAAGTTTTCTTCAAAGTTATCCTCATTCAGACCTCAGTGCAATCGCGTTTAAAGATTTATATGGTAACCGTATTTTTCTATTTAAAAAGGAGAGAAACTATATCATCGAAGGTCTTCAATTATACAACGCAGGCCACGCCGATCATGAGTGTTTAGAAGCCTTCCACTCGCGTCTTATGGCTCAAGCAGCCCTGAGCGGCTGGACAGTAGATCAAGAGAAAGAAGTATTGAGGTATATATTCATTGCCAAAATGCGCTATAAAATATACAACGAGAATTATTTAATTTGTCCGGAAGGACCCCAGAAGAAACGGCGTAACTGCAGGAGAAGGGGGCCCAGACAGAAACCAGTTTACAAAAATAACTGGGATTTTCATCAGTGGCCGGCAGCACGTCCCATCAGGGGTCCAGTTTTGCTCAAAACTTTCGTATCAAGCAAGAACCAACATATTCGGTGCAGGGGAAGAAACTGTCCGACCGGATCAATCGAGCTCAGTCTAATAGCCAACAGAAAAGAAGTAACAACTCCAAGGATGCCAAACCTAGCTAATTCTGCGGAAAAAATTTCACTGCGAACCACAAGCAAAGTTAACCACCAAGGAATGTCACAATGTAGAAATTGCAGTAAGAAGGAACACTTTGAAAACTTTGTTACAATTCTAAAGGCGTGGTCAATGTAGATGTAGAATCAGACGAAACTACTGAGGAGGGTTGCAATTTCATTACTTGTGATAGTGTGTCAGAGTTAGCAATTCTGGTTGTTGACGGGGTCTCCCGCTCAGTTTCGTCTTCAATCACTGCCTCGGTGAAATAACTGGAAGTAGTCAGTGCAGCTACCAATAACTTGCGTTGTATCCAAATCAACCTTCGATGCAATCGAACATTTTTGAAGCGACGGTGGATACGGGAAATCCTGCCTCCTTTTTAATTAAAAGATCAGCTGAATATATTGTGAAATCTTTACCTTCAGCGGTTGTATTAGACGACAAAGATTGTCCAATAGATAATGTGTATTTCAACTATAGCCTGTATTGGTTTGTTTGGCACACTGATAGTGGACGTGTCATTTTGGGTTGGAAAGTGTAGTAGGCTAAATTACTCGTCTTGGAGAACCGAACGCGTTGTCTGCTGGGTCTAGGTTTGCAATCTCATTTGGAGATCCAGACAATTCAAGTAAGTCCGTCTATGCCACTGGTGGGCAAAACTTCCCAGTAGGAACCGAAATGATTAGAAAAAGTTCATATATGTTTTTTTTTCGTACCGGTAGATCAAATAATCACCAAGTTGTCTCCGCATTCAAGTAGCCAGTTATTCCAATTCAATTAAAAAGCAGGCGGGTTCCAGTTCATATTCAGGAGAAGGTCGGAGAAGAAAATAGGAAACTCGTTCAAGAAGGTCATTTTGTGAAACTCAATAAATGCACTAGTGAACATTTCATCACTCCGATTGTTATAACAGCGAAGAAGGATGGATCGGTAAAGCTGGCATTGGATGCGAAACCCATGAATGACAAATCCATAAGAATCAATATCAAATGACAAACATGTTGGAGTTGTTTGACTCAGCTGCCAGATCATCACGTCAAATAAGGATGGTGAGGTTTGGTTCACGTTGTTGGACCTGAAATTACTCTGAGTGACGCCGTTAGTAGTCATTTTATTTTCAACTTTATTTTTGGGGAACAGACGGACACTTATCGCTTCAAAACTGTATTTTATGGACTTACCGATATGCCCAAATATTATCAAAAAGCTATGGATAATACTCTTAAGGGGTTGTGGGAAGTTTTTTTTGTTTCTTGGCCGATATTCTGATTGTCTCGATGGTCTCAGTGGCCGAACAAAGAAGACTTTGGGAGAAGGTTTTTGTCGGACTAGAGGAGAGAGTATTTGCTCTCAATTTGTCAAGGTGGGAATTTTCTTTAAATCATCTGTCCTGGTTAGGCTTCGACATCGATTCTGGAGGTCATAGACCACCAAAAATCAATGCTGTGTTGGCTCTTGAACCATGAAAGACGTAAAAGCAACTCAGATCATTCATGGACTCTTAATGATCTGCATTGGTTTTTGCCGAATCTTCAGGTCTATTCGGACCAACTACGTCCGTCGCTGAAGTTGAGCAACAAAAGCAGATTTGTTTGGGGGGAAGTGCAGCAAACCCCGTTTTACAATATTCTTCACCTTATCGCCAATATCACAAAAATGTATCATTACGACCAAAATCGTAAGACCAGGATAAAATGCGATGCTAGTCACAGTGGTTTGGGAGTGGATTTAGAGCAAGAAAACGAAGCCGGAGTTTGGGTCCTGATGGCGTTCCCAACGACAAATAAGAGATAAACAGCACAAATGAATTGTAACTTCTCGCCATTCTTTGGTCTTGTGAGCATTTCCGAAATTTTTTATTAGGTAACCATTTCGAAGTTCTAACAGAACACAAAGCAATTATTTCGGCCTTAAATACAAGTAGGGATAACAAAACCCATCAATCCCTTTTAAGCCATTGGGCAGATTGTTTATTGCCATTCATCTTTGATGTTATTCATAACTCAGGAAGCAACTAGGGAATAGTCGATTATTTGTCTCGGTTTCCATTTTTTGTGGCTCCTTTGCCAAATAGTTTTGACAAACAATATGTGGTTAATTGTATTAGCCGAATTTTTGACTTCCTGGACCATTGTGTTCATAATCCACATATGACCTTCCGGAAAAACACACACGAATCTCTGCCTTCTCGGTTAATTCAATTTCATGTCGCAGGAAATTTTGTGTCCGGGTGGCTTCACCCAGAGAGAAAAAGTAATCAATTAAATCATAGCTTGGATCGAGTTACTCCGACGATAGAGGGCGGAGAAACTTCTGTCAATTGTTCGACTAATAATTGTTCTATTTCGCTCGCAGTGTAATGCGCGCTAGCGGGCGGATAGTTAAGTGACAGCAGCCGCGAGCAATCAAAACGTAACACCGGTTGCGTCAGCTCTCCGCAAAAGGGCGGTTTATTTTCAGCAGAGCCGTTCAGCCAATCACAATTCAGCTGGTTTAATTTAATCAATGTCATTTTCTCAGCGGTTTTCCTAAATCGCATGCCGTTCTGGGTTTTCAGTTTGTCAATAACCGTAGTGGTCATTTTGTTGCTGCTATTCAAACATTTTATCTCTATTTTCTTGGTTTCTTGCTCTGACAGTTTGGTTTAATGGGGTTTGGTGTTCTTCACTCAGGTAATTTTTCGGAGAATCAACATGAATCAGTCACGCAATGACAGTTTTGAGCGACTAGTCAACCAAGTCATGCCACTCAACCGGACTTGGTTTTCGTTGGACCGATTGTGACCAAGAGTTCGCTCGGGAGCAGTTCGCCCGAAAAAGAAAATGTCAACCCAGCGTGCAGACGCATTGAATGATCATTATGCTAATCTTCTGGCGATCTTTCGCTCGCAGGGGCTTCGGAAATTTGGTCCAGTGGGTCGTCCGAAACAACAGGTCCTCAGTTTGGATATCCTCAATTATCAAGTTGTCACTCCAGATCGGAAATCGCAGTCGGGTCTAGTGGGGATCCTTGATACGGATGTGTTGTCAGAGCTTACAAACGAAGATCCTAGGCTTTTTTTTGATGAAAAGGGCTTTGATTAACATGGATTACTAAGCTTTCAGCTGGATCGACGCGTATCTGAAATCGTTTTGGCAGTGCTCAGCAGTAGTATACGGTTGTGTTGAGGTGGACAATCGTATTGCTATCCCAAATACTCTTCAAAAACCAATTCTTGCTCGCCTCCACAGATCACATGCTGGACAACTTGCCATGTTGGACAGGGCTCAAAGTTTTTGGTGGACTCGGATGCATCGGGATACTAGTCAACTTTGTAAACGTTGCCCAAAGTGCACCAAGTTCGAATATTAAGGATCACGTTTCCTTTAATCCACCTAAACCCTTACTTCAATTGTCAGGCCCGAAAAAAGAACTTCTGCTAGACTACGCTGGTCCTCTTCCGGACCTTGCAGGTAACTAAGTTTACATCTTGGTCGCAATCGATTGATACTCCAATTATCCTTCAGCTATGATCACTCGGTCCACTGGAGGCAAAACGATCAATAAAAATTTGAAATCCTGTATTCAACAACATAGTATTCCGAAATAAATTAAAACAGATCAGTATTCTGATTTTAAAAATAAATTAGTCCAAGTTTTTTGTAAGGAAGAATTAAATCGTCAGCATTGTTGCGCGGTGGGTGCTCATCGGGGTTGTGGCTTGGTGGAACGTCCCATTCAGACCCTGAAGCGTCGGCTGGTCGCATCTAGATTAAACCCGGAGTTTTCCAACATTCAGGATACCCTACAGCAAATTTTTGAGGATTTTCGCTCGACCAAAAAATTGTTAACGGGGTTTTCGCTCTTTTGAATTTGTTTTGGTCGACCGCCAAATAAGAAATTATCTATTGCAGCTGAGCGTCAATCCTCGCGTGTTAATTTAGATAAAGAGCAGTTGGAACGTGATCTCCCCACAGCGGAACGGCGTCAGGACCAATGTGACAGCCGACTGAGGATCAAGGTAGGTAAGAAAGGGCAATCCAGCCCAGCAGTGTCAGCTTCATTTGGTGGTCCTACGTCTTCTGTGTCCAAAACGCCACATTATAAGGCCCCAGATAATCTGACCAAGTCAGCGAATCAGTAGTTGGCCTCAAAGAAGACTATCACGCACGTCGAGGGTATCAAAGCTCTCAAAACCTTGACGGAGCGCAACCAAGTTGTTGCGGCCAAACTTCGCTCAAACTTATTGTTAGGCACTTTTCGGTTCGGGAGCTAAATTGCAGCAGAGCAGCTCCAATTATTACATGTTTAAAGTAACTTCGATCATTTATATATCATTAGTCCGGATGAGGTGGAAATATTCCGCAAAAATCCTCTTAGGAAATCTGGTCGGGATTTATTCAAACCTTTCATGGACAAAATTGTCAGAGTTACTGGGCCTATGTATATTACTCATAAAGATAATGTGAATAGAAGGAATTGACATGCGATGCGTCTTAAGTCAAATTCTGCAGATTGTTCAGGCGAACAATCAACACCTGTCAACAAAGGGCAGAAACGCCCGGCCGTGTCGTCTTCCACTTCCACTTCGCCGGAGGACGATAGACCTCTTAAGCCGTCCTCTACTCGGACAAGTATTGCTGCTAAGACATTCACGGTCCCGATGCGACCTAATCTTCCAACTCTACTGCAATCCGACGCCGCTGCAGTCTAAATTTCGGATGCTTACTAAGCATGGATTTAGGATGCTCCAGGTTATCGCCCAGTTCTCAGCAGCACTGACCCGTTGGTCGACATAACGGCTTCCTCGCCCACCTCGGGAAAGAAAACTTGATTTTGGATACATCGGGTATCAAAATTCAGGCACCTTCACCTTCGAAGACTCCTTTTTTGGTGTGCCGGGATCTGATTCCCATTTCTTCCGACGACGAACTATCCATTACGAAATAGCAGGAGCGTTCTGCGGGTTCTGTAACGGCCATTCAATGTCCCCCAGCTCTCGTAAACCCTACAGGTAGCTCGAATGGTGATAGTAATCTCTCACCTGCTTCCAACTCTTCGCGAACTTCATCTTTGCAGAAGAAACAAACATCATTTTTGGCAGCCCCATTCGGCACTCAGTAACTCTCGTCTGTTCTCCGCCCGCTCAGCCTCGGGTCTCAAGTCCCGAAGCTCTATCATTAGATAAACGAGTCCGTTTTGCCAATTTGGGTTGAACAACCTCGGGACGAAAGTGAATCCTTTCAGGGCGAGGATAATGCAGGTTTTATAACAAAATTTACTCGTTTTCCAGTCATCCTGTTCCAAGCCGTCTTCAGAAAACCCAATGATGAAAATTGAGAATTAACATAGTC